>NC_087212.1:9715210-9839027 GCF_015104395.2 Macrobrachium nipponense
TGTATCCCGGATGTAGGAGTGATGTTTGTATTGTTTATGTTTAATTAATGTAGTGTTGTATCCCGAAATTCGAAAATATGGGTCTATATTTTGAAAACTGCGGTATACCAACTGAATTTGCGTATTGTATCTCGAAATGTAAGACCAGTTGTATCCCCTAGGGAACATCACTTACGTCTAAATGTAGAGTTATGTGGTTTAAATCCACCAAATGGTATCCACAAATGCAGTAAATCTGCTTGTATCCACCGTAGGGAACATGACTTGCATCCGTTGATAGTCTCATGGGTGATAGATTCCAGAACAGTATCCTCGGATGCAGTATAGTTCTGTTGTATCCGAAGTTTTGAAATTAGATTTATATCACCGAAGTGGGATATATAAATGCTGTACTATATCCCAAACTATTAACGTATTTCGAATCATAGTGAATGCAGGTGTATATATCTTTCCTGATAGGTTTGAGTATGCAGTTCCTGAGTTATAATAATCACTTTGCTTTGAGAGTTAAGTGTTTATTTCCCATTGAAGTACGTCGTAGGTATATCCTATTATATGTGTGTGTGTCTCTGTGTATATACAATACACGCACATACACACACGCCCTTTAACATAATTCGTAGTGAAGTATATGTTGAATTTGGCTGTTTTTTCCATGGCATTTGATCCTTTCTGAGTCCAGTCAAGTTAGTTGTATCCCCAACAAGGCTGCTATCTGTCTCAAAGTGACAGGGCCTTGCCCCCAGGCTGACAACCTACGCATCCCTTGAAAAAGGGCTACAGATAGGGCCTGAAAGTACTCGAGTGGTGTGTGAAATAAAATTTAAATATTTATAAGTAAGCACGTTATGCATAGTAATTTTGTAGGGTTTTTTTTCAATTTCGACTTGCACCAAATTTCCTCTTTTTTATATATATATATATATATATATATATATATATATATATATATATATATATCTATATATATTATATAATATATATAAAATTACGCGAAGTAAGTTTTTAGACGCTCAGAAAACCCCTTATTATTATTATTATTATTATTATTATTATTATTATTATTATTATATTCTGTGCAACCCAATCAAAGCATTTTTTTTAAATTCTTACATTTTGATCTTCAAATCCCAAGTTTTAGTTTTCTGTAAAAAAACTATTGTTCCGGCTTTGTCTGTCCGTCCGCACTTTTTTCCGTCCGTACTTTTCCTGTCCGCCCTCAGATCGTAAAAAACAACTGAGGTCAGAGAGCTGCAAATTGGTACGTTGATCATCCACCCTCCAATCATCAGACATAGCAAATTGCAGCCCTCTTGCCTCGGAAGTTTTTATTTCATTCAAGGTTAAAGTTGGCCATGATCGTGCTTCTGGCGACGATATAGAATAGCCCACCACCGGGCCGGGGATTAAAGTTTCATTCCTTTTACTGTACCTCCGTTTATATTCTCTTTCTTCCTTCATACTGTCCACCCCCTCCTAACAATTGATTTATAGTGCAACTGTGAGGTTTTCCTCTTGTAACACCTTTCACACCTTTTACTGTCAATTTCCGTTTCAGCGCTGAATGGCCTTAGTTGCCCCAGTGCTTGGCATAATGCCAAAATCTATGTAAATCAAATCAAATTTTATTTGTCAAGTCCACCTCGAAACGCACGTTTTAATTTAAGAAACCCTCTTCCACCCTCTCCTTATAACAGCTTTCAACACGAGCGAATTACGGATCGTTTCAAAGTTAGGACCCAAATTGATGCTTGTTCGTGTTTTGGGAAAAGTCTGGAATGAGATTTGGCGAGAGAGAGAGAGAGAGAGAGAAGGCGGGCCAATTTGCAGGGTAAAAATTGGTTGGCCCAATTTGCTAAACACTGCAGTCAAGGTGGTGGCCTTGTTTGGGAGTGGGTCGATGGGTCATGTATTGTAAATTTGGGTTGTTTCCGGTGGCACTTTGGTTGTATGATGTATGAACTGTTTTAAACAGTTGGTTGTATGAAAGTTATTGTATCAATGGAACAATCTCCCTAGAGAATGTTGTACATTTATATAGCCTCTAAAGTTCAAGCAAGCATCCAATGCATTATACTACCTCTTGTATTTTACCGATTTATTTATATTATCGTCTATTTATTCATTAATATATCTTTTTTCTGTTCTAATAGCCGATATCTTCTTTCCGTATTTCTTATTATCTTCTGTAACTTCTTTCAAATGGACACCACGGTCTTTGGAAGATTGACTTTCAAGTCAGTAGCTCCATATGAATAAGGGTTTGTCTTCTGAATAATAATAATAATAATAATAATAATAATAATAATAATAATAATAATAATGGGTTAAATAGCAAAAAAACTCAGCAATGATGGAAAGAAATGAAGGAATAAACGACAACGACGTAAATGGAACCTCTGGCAACAGAGGAGCTTCGTCCGGCAACCAGGTATTCAACCCAATTGTAGGGGAAGACGGTCAGGTACTTGGAGGTCGTCATCCAGCAACTGATCACCACAACGACAGTCATCAACAGCCTGAGATTGGAGCTACAGAGGCAAAAAGGAAGAAATGGACAAGAGAAGAAAATAAGGAAATATGGAGATGCTACATCAGAAGCAACCCGACGGAGAGAGGATATAGAAGAAGATTGGCCAACATCTGGAATGAGAGGAATAACACCCCCCAAACAGAGCAGAGGCTGGCAGACCAAGTAAGGAACATAAAGAAAAAGAACTGGCTCTCCCCAACAGAAAGAGAAGAACTGGAAAGGGAAATATCAGACGACAACGAATTACACGAAGACGAACTGAGAGACGATGCCACAGAAGACGACAGGGAGGATGAGGTATCAAACAACGACACACGAAGAAACACCGACGAAGTAACAGAGAGGACGGAATGGGTAGAAAAGATTAGACAATGGATGGAGCCAGATATAGAGAGAACAAAGATCCCCTCCATGAAAGCCTACAACACCAAGAAATTAAGGGAGAAAACAAGTGAGGTCAATGAAATAATGGGCCTAATACACACCACCAGTATCACAGAAACAAATAACTTGACATATGCAGGAGCAAGATTAGTAGCAGAACTGATGGGGATTCGAACACCAACACCACCGTCACAACCAACCAAACAGAAACCAAAACAGCAACCTCCTTGGAAAAGGCGCCTGGAAAAGCAAATCATGGTGATGAGATCTGACTTGAGTAAACTGAAAGAGATGGCAGAAAAAAGGCTAAGAAGCAAGAAAACAAGGAGGAACTTAACGAGAAATACAAAGTACAAGAGAGGGGACTAAACAACGCAATAGAAGATGTAAAACAGAGGCTTAGGCCAAAGCACACAAGATCCAACGGTACATGAACAGGAATAAGGGATACCAACAGAACAAACTATTCGGAACCAACCAGAAAAGACTATACAGCCAACTAAGAGGGGAAGACAACCACCCAGAAATTCCTGAAGCCGAACCAAGTAAGAGACTCTGGGAAAACATATGGAGCAATCCGGTATCACACAACAAACATGCAACATGGCTCCAGGAAGTCAAGGAAGAAGAAACAGGGAGAATAAAACAAAGATTCACACAGACTCACGACAGACACAGTCAGACACCAACTAAAGAAAAATGCCAAACTGGAAAGCCCCAGGTCCCGATGAAGTCCATGGATACTGGCTCAAAAACTTCAAGCCCCTACACCCACGAATAGCAGAACAACTCCAGCATTGTATCTCAAATCACCAAGCACCCAAATGGATGACCACAGGAAGAACATCCTTAGTACAAAAAGACAAGAGTAAGGGAAATATAGCCAGTAACTAAAACAGGCCTATCACCTGCCTACCCAATAATGTGGAAGTTACTAACAGGTATCATCCAGTGAAAGGCTATACAACTACCTAGAGGCGGACAAACAAAACCAATCCCCCACCAACAGAAAGGCTGCAGAAGGAAGTGTAGGGGCACAAAAGACCAGCTCCTGATAGACAAAATGGTAATGAAGAACAGTAGGAGAAAAGGAAAACCAACCTAAGTATGGCATGGATAGACTGTAAGAAAGCCTTCGACATGATACCACACACATGGCTAATAGAATGCCTGAAAAATATATGGGGCAGAGGAAAATACCATCAGCTTCCTCAAAAATACAATGCACAACTGGAATACAATACTTACAAGCTCTGGAATAAGACTAGCAGAGGTTAATATCAGGAGAGGGATCTTCCAGGGCGACTCCACTGTCCCCCACTACTCTTCGTAGTAGCCATGATTCCATGACAAAGTACTACAGAAGATGGATGCCGGGTACCAACTCAAGAAAAGAGGCAACAAAATCAACCATCTGATGTTCATGGACGACATCAAGCTGTATGGTAAGAGCATCAAGGAAATAGATACCCTAATCCAGACTGTAAGGATTGTATCTGGGGACATCAGGATGGAGTTTGGAATAGAAAAATGCGCCTTAGTCAACATACAAAAAGGCAAAGTAACGAGAACTGAAGGGATAAAGCTACCAGATGGGAGCAACATCAAACACATAGATGAGACAGGATACAAATACCTGGGAATAATGGAAGGAGGAGATATAAAACACCAGAGATGAAGGACACGATCAGGAAAGAATATATGCAGAGACTCAAGGCGATACTCAAGTCAAAACTCAACGCCGGAAATATGACAAAAGCCATAAACACATGGGCAGTGCCAGTAATCAGATACAGCGCAGGAATAGTGGAATGGACGAAGGCAGAACTCCGCAGCATAGATCAGAAAACCCAGGAAACAAACGACAATACACAAAGCACTACACCCAAGAGCAAATACGGACAGACTATACATAACACGAAAGGAAGGAGGGAGAGGACTACTAAGTATAGAGGACTGTGTCAACATCGAAAACAGAGCACTGGGGCAATATCTGAAAACCAGTGAAGACGAGTGGCTAAAGAGTGCATGGAAGAAGGACTAATAAAAGTAGACGAAGACCCAGAACTATACAGAGACCGGAGAAAGACAGAAAGAACAAAGGACTGGCACAACAAACCAATGCACGGACAATACATGAGACAGACTAAAGAACTAGCCAGCGATGACAATTGGCAATGGCTACAGAGGGGAGAGCTAAAGAAGGAAACTGAAGGAATGATAACAGCGGCACAAGATCGGGCCCTAAGAACCAGATATGTTCAAAGTATGATAGACGGAAATAAAACATCTCTCCCATATGTAGGAAGTGCAATACGAAAAATGAAAACCATAAACCACATAGCAAGTGAATGCCCGGCACTTGCACAGAACCAGTACAAAAAGAGGCATGATTCAGTGGCAAAAGCCCTCCACTGGAGCCTGTGCAAGAAACATCAGCTACCTTGCAGTAATAAGTGGTACGAGCACCAACCTGAAGGAGTGATAGAAAAACGATCAGGCAAAGATCCTCTGGGACTATGGTATCAGAACGGATAGGGTGATACGTGCAAACAGACCAGACGTGACGTTGATTGACAAAGTCAAGAAGAAAGTATCACTCATTGATGTCGCAATACCATGGGACACCAGAGTTGAAGAGAAAAGAGAGGGAAAAAAAAATGGATAAGTATCAAGATCTGAAAATAGAAATAAGAAGGATATGGGATATGCCAGTGGAAATCGTACCCATAATCATAGGAGCACTAGGCACAATCCCAAGATCCCTGAAAAGGAATCTAGAAAAACTAGAGGCTGAAGTAGCTCCAGGACTCATGCAGAAGAGTGTGATCCTAGAAACGGCACACATAGTAAGAAAAGTGATGGACTCCTAAGGAGGCAGGATGCAACCCGGAACCCCACACTATAAATACCACCCAGTCGAATTGGAGGACTGTGATAGATGACAAAAAAAAAAAAAAAAAAAAAAAATAATAATAATAATAATAATACCTTACTTGTATGTACTGCGCACTGTTACTGTGTGAATGGGGGAGTATGTATGTATGGAAAATATTTTAAAAAGAAGATAGAAATATTTTGAAAAAATGGAAAGTATTTTTAAGATATGGAAAATATATGGAAAATATTTTCTAAAGGAGATGGAAATATTTTTAAAAGCTCTAAAATATTTTACAGAGAAGATTGAAAATATTTTACAAAGATGGAAATATTTTATAAAGAGGATGGAAAATATTTTTACTATATGGAAAATGTTTTTACAACATGGAAAATATTTTATAAAGATTGAAAATATTTTAAGAAGAAGATGGAAAACGATTAGTGAATTATGAAGAGCTGTAGCGAAATATAATGCAGGGACAAGTTGTTTTGATTTAGTGCGGAAGGACATGAATTGTTCAATGGCTTAATTCGGCTGTACGATGCGGCCTGCAAAATGAACTGTTGGGAAATAAATAAATTTAAAAAAAGCATTACGTTTGCACGTTATATAAAAAATTAAACTTTTAGAATGGCGTCTCCATAGTATGTATTACATTCTCTCTCTCTCTCTCTCTCTCTCTCTCTCTCTCTCTCTCTCTCTCTCTCTCTCTCTCTCGGGCATGAATACTTTAGCATCTCAGGATTTCTCTCATTCCTTCTTGTAACTTTGTTCATATATATATATATATATATATATATATATATATATATATATATATACGTATATATATATATCCTTCGTGGCATATATATATATATATATATATATATATATATATATATATATATATATATCCTTCGTGGCTGTAACTTTGTTCATATATATATATATATATATATATATATATATATATATATATATATATACATATATATATTTATATATTTATATATATATATCCAGGTTGAAGAGGTAAAGGGCATGTCTTTCATAGGTATCGTTTATTACACCGACGTTTCACATCACATGATGCATCCTCAAGGCTGGAAATTATATATTAAGAATACTAAAAATCATCACTCACTCATAAAAAATCTAAAAAAGCACAACAGATATTTGACATTTACAAATACAAACTTGAAAGGAACACCTACCAAGGTAAGAGTTAAAAAGTGACTAAAAAGGCAGAGAAAATTAACATAAGAAGATGACTAAACAGAACGTGGAGAGTAAACAAACAGGAAGTTATGCTAAAAACAGTTGCGTGGAACAGGCAGTTATGCTAAAAACAGTTGTGTGGACGACGATTGGGTGTTTAATGTTGGTACATTGGTCTTAATAGAAGGGACTCCAGGCACCATCAACTCGTCGTCTCTACTTGCTGATCCAATAATCTTAAAATCATTGATGTCCAAAGCGGGCACACAAATCTGAGAGTGATTCCGAATATTAGATAATTCGGGATTGGACAATCTGCATCCTGTCCTAAAGCTGACACCTTGATGGGAGCAGAAACGCACCTTGAGAAGCCTCCTCGTACATCCAACGTAGGTACCCAGACTACATCTGGGACAGGTATATTTATAAACAATGTTGGATGTCAAGGAAGGGCTCAGTCTGTCCTTCACTCTGAAAAAAGAGCGTATACTTAGAGGATTTCGTGGGATCAACTTCAACTTAACTGCTGGCAGTTCATTATGAATTAAATTCATGAATTTCTTTTTAAAGCTTTTATCGTGAAGGAAAGGGAACTTAGCATAAATACATAATTTTGGAGCGGTATATATGGGAACAGGCGGTTTCATTATAGTGGTTAGGAGCTTATTAAGGACTCTATGGAAATAGTGGGATGGAAAACAACTATTGCGGAAGAAATTTGCCAAAAACTCAAATTCTTTATGAAAAGCTGACCAGGTGGAAGTCAGAGAGTATACCCTGTGGAGGAGGGTAGAGAGAGAATTCAACTTGAAATTTAAATTGCATGAGCTATAAAAATTGGTGCCCAACCCTGTAAAAGTATTTTTCCTATGAATGCTGGTTTGAAACCCAGCATCTTCCCTAGTGACACGTACATCAAGAAATGATAGAGAGTTGTGAGTTTCTTTCTCTACTGTAAACTTTATATTGGGGTGTTGAGCGTTAATGAATTCTAAAAAGGAGTCGGCGTTAAAATCGTGTTTAAACAAGGCAAGGTGTCGTCTACATACCTTTTATAAAATAATGGGTGAAAATTAAGGGGCAAATTTAATGTCAAATACTGTCCTCCTCCAGGGAGTGCATGAAAATATCGGCGAAGGTAGGGCCTAAAGGGCTTCCCATTGCCATCCTCTCCACCTGTCTGAAACGTGACAACATCATAGAGGAAAACACCTTCCAAAACCTTTTCGTTACAGGCTCTACATACGGGATCATGTACGGCCTTCCTAAGATTCTAAAGAGGGAGTACCACTCAGACCTACTGTCCTCATTAAACACGCCCAATTATAAACTTGCTAAGTATCTGGTTCCATTGTTGGAACCGCTCACCAATAATGCTTATAACGTGAAAAGCGCTGCTGATTTCAAGGAGGATATCCTAATACAGGACTCCGACCTTTTATGGTCAGTTCGACGTAGAGTCCCTGTTCACTAATGTTCCTGTTGAGGAGACGATCGAGATCATACTAAACAAACTTTTTCCATTACCTGATTCCCTTTTTAACGGTTTTAATAGACACTTATTTAAGCAAATTTTAGAATTGGCCGTGCGGGACACAGTCTTTATTTTTAATGATTCTTGTTTCAGACAGGTGGGGAGGGGATGCAATGGAACCCTTTAGGCCTACCTTCGCCATATTTTCATGCACTCCCTGGAGGAGACAGTATTTGACAATTGCCCCCTTAGTTTTCACCCATTATTTTATAAAAGGTATGTAGACGACACCTTTGCCTGTTTAAACACGATTTTAACGCCAACTCCTTTTTAGAATTCATTAACGCTCACACCCCAATATAAAGTTTACAGTAGAGAAAGAAACTCACAACTCTCTATCATTTCTTGATGTACGTGTCACTAGGGAAGATGCTGGGTTTCAAACCAGCATTCATAGGAAAAATACTTTTACAGGGTTGGGCACCAATTTTTATAGCTCATGCAATTTAAATTTCAAGTTGAATTCTCTCTCTACCCTCCTCCACAGGGTATACTCTCTGACTTCCACCTGGTCAGCTTTTCATAAAGAATTTGAGTTTTTGGGGCAAATTTCTTCCGCAATAATTGTTTTCCTCCCACTATTTCCATAGAGTCCTTAATAAGCTCCTAACCACTAAAATGAAACCGTCTGTCCCATATATACCGCTCCAAAATTATGTATTTATGCTAAGTTCCCTTTCCTTCACGATAAAAGCTTTAAAAAGAAATTCATGAATTTAATTCATAATGAACTGCCAGCAGTTAATTTGAAGTTGATCCACGAAATCCTCTAAGTATACGTTCTTTTTTCAGAGTGAAGGACAGACTGAGCCCTTCCTTGACATCCACATGTTTATAAATATACCTGTCCCAGATGTAGTCTGGGTACCTACGTTGGATGTACGAGGAGGCTTCTCAAAAAAAAGGGCGGTTTCTGCTCCCATCAAGGTGTCAGCTTTAGGACAGGATGCAGATTGTCCAATCCGAATTATCCAATATTCGGAATCACTCTCAGATTTGTGGTGCCCGCTTGGACATCATAGAAGTTTTAAGATTATTGGATCAGCAAGTAGAGACGACGAGTTGATGGTGCTGGAGTCCCTTCTTATTAAGACCAATGCACCAACATTAAACACCCAATCGTCGTCCACACAACTGTTTTTAGCATAACTTCCTGTTTGTTTACTCTCCACGTTCTGTTTAGTCATCTTCTTATGTTAATTTTCTCTGCCTTTTTAGTCACTTTTTAACTCTTACCTTGGTAGGTGTTCCTTTCAAGTTCTCTTTTTAATTTGTATTTGTAAATGTCAAATATCTGTTTGTGCTTTTTTAGATTTTTTATGAGTGAGTGATGATTTTTGTATTCTTAATATATAATTTCCAGCCTTGAGGATGCATCATGTGATGTGAAACGTCGGTGTAATAAACGATACCTATGAAAGACATGCCTCTACCTCTTCAACCTGGATGTTGGTCGGGTCTGCTACCCCTATGATTCTTCTATATATATATATATATTATAAGTCATATCACATTTCCGTGATTCATATACATATATCGAGCTACAATGTCCTTTAATATCTAATTCGCTCTACCTCGGAATTAATATATTTTCATATATGCTTAACCCGAAGGGGAATTTTTCTCGATAATAGATTTGCCTGGACCAGGGCGCGAACCTATGGATCCTTTCAAACCCAGGACGTCAGTGAAGCTTTTAGCCTCTAGCGGTGGTGTAGTAGGTAAAAGCTTCACTGACGTTCCTGGGTTTGAAAGGATCCATAGGTTCGCGCCCTGGTCCAGGCAAATCTATTATCGAGAAAAAATTCCCCTTCGGTTAAGCATATATGAAAATATATTAATTCGAGGTAGAGCGAATTAGATATTAAAGGACAGTGTAGCTCGATATATATATATATTATTAATATATTTATTATATATATAATAATTTTATTTTTTTTTTTTAAAAAAAATTTATATATATTATATATAATATTATATATATAATAATATTATTATATTATATTATTATATATATATATATATATATAAGAGAGAGAGATAGATGTATTACATAAAAATATACCATCCGAAAAGGGGATATAAGTCATATAATTTGTATAGCACGCAAACATAATACATTTTTAATTTGTTTCCTAACGGAATTAATCCATTGTAAAACTCAAGCTCTCGCCCTTCATCAATTCAACTTTTCCTGGCATCAAGTTTTCCCTACAGCATTTCATAATCCACAATGAATTTTCCTTTTTCCTTTTTTCTTTTTTTAGAATAAGTTTCCGTCGGTTTTCTATTAAGTTGAATAATTTCAGAAGCAATTTTCTATTATAAACCACCAACTTTCCTTATGTTTTTTTTCCATCAGGTTTGTAATTGTGGGCGTTGCTTTATAGCCTCTTCGCCTAATTTTTTCTTATAACAACAGACTTCAATTTAATTTTATAACCACTGCTTCATATCCACAATAACGACGAATGTTATGTTCAACGTCGAGTTTTCTTTTGCATAATTAATAAAACAAAATTTACTGTCACACCAATTAGGATTTTGTTCTTATTTATGATTTGGTGAAAGCCTTTGTTTAATTGAATCTTTAATCATTTAAAGCCTCTCTTGACAAATGCACTGCTTATTAAAATTGATATATCCGAAAGCACTTATTTACATAAGAGAGAGAGAGAGAGAGAGAGAGAGAGAGAGAGAGAGAGAGACAGACCTTACCTTACAGACCTTACATCTTGTTCGGGTTGCCCCAGGTCCCTCAGTGTGAGGCACCTCTAATGTCTACCAGAGAGTTGCTAGTACATCTTCCGGTATATTTTGCATCTTCCAATCTTGGATGGTCTGGGATGCAGTTTAGATATTTGTCGAGCTTATTCTTAAACACATCTACGCTCACTCCTGATATATTCCTCAGATGAGCTGGCAACGCATTGAATAGACGCTGCATTATCGATGCTGGTGCGTAGTGGATTAATGTCCTGTGTGCTTTCCTTATTTTTCCTGGTATAGTTTTGGGCACTATTAATCTACCTCTGCTTGCTCTTTCTGATATTTTAGTTCCATATATTTTCTGCTATTCCTTCTATCTGTTTCCATGCCTGAATTATCATGTAGCGTTCTCTTCTCCTTTCTAGACTATATAATTTTAAGAATTGTAGTCTTTCCCAGTAGTCTAGGTCCTTAACTTCTTCTATTCTATGCTAAAGGACCTTTGTACACTCTATTTTGTGCAATATCCTTTTGATAGTGTGGGTACCAAATCATATTGCAATATTCAAGTGGACTACGAACATATGTTTTATAAAGCATAATCATGTGTTCAGCTTTTCTTGTTTTGAAGTGCCGTAACACATTCCCATTTTTGCTTTACATTTTGCCAACAGAGTTGCTATTTGATCATTGCATAACATGTTCCTATCATCATCACACCAAGGTCTTTAACTGCTTCCTTATTTGTGATGGTCTACCATTAGGTCCCTTATATGCATATAGCTTTCTTTCTCTGTCTCCATAATTTATTGATTCAATTTATCAGAGTTAATACCATCCTATTTACCTCTGCCCAATCATATACTTTGTTAAATCTCTTTGTAGAGCGTTCCTATCTTCATCACAAGTAATTTTCTCTACTTATTCTTGTGTCATCTGCGAAACTACTCACTACCGAATCCTTCACATTATTGTCTATGTCTTCATTCATAATAACAAACAGTATTGCAGCTAAACACCGTACCTTGCGGCACACCGGATATTACCTTGACTTCATCCGATTTCTCGTCGTTTGCAATAACTATCTGTTTTCTGTTGTGTAAAATTCTTTTAACCATCTTCCTAAAAACTTTATCCACGATATTGTGTTTTCTAATTTTCTTCGCTAATATATTATGGTCTACTTTATCAAAAGCTTTTGCAAAGTCTAAATAAACCACATCTGTTTCATTTCCGCTTTTCATATTTTTGAATATGTTCTCACGGTGGACTAACAGTTGGGTTTGTGTACTTTTTTCCGGGTACGAAACCATGTTGTCCTTTATTAAACAAATTATTTTTTATTAAATGTTTCATAATATTTTTCTTCATTACCCTTTCATACACTTTCATAATATGTGATGTTAGACTCACAGGCCTATATTACTTGCCTCTAGTCCTTGATCCACTTTTGAAAGTAGGGGTAATATATGCTAATTGTGCTCATCATAAATCTTGCCTGTATCTACACTTTGTCTTAATAATATTGCAAGTGGCTTTGCGATAGAATGAACTACTTTCTTTAAAAAAATAGCAGGAATTCCCATCAGGCCCTGCAGCAGCTCCCATTTTAATTTCATTAATAGCCTGCACAATATCAGCTTCATTAATATCTATGTCAGCTAAATATTCACTATTTTCATCCCTTACTTCTATATCATTATCTTCATTATCTATTCTAGGGGTGAATTCTCTCTTATATCGTTCTGCAGTAGTTGCAAATTTCCTTTTTTTCATTCGTTAATCTCCCTTCAATTCTCAGAGGGCCTATTTCTATTCTTCTTTTATTCATCTTCTTCGCATATGAGAGAGAGAGAGAGAGAGAATATGAGCTCATATATATACGCCATAACAAGGACTATGACATAGAACTCTAATCTCAAAAAAGGCTAATAAAAAAAATGAGATTCAACAGAAAATATATATATATATATATATATATATATATATATATATATATATATATATATATATATATATATATATATATACACACACACATACATACTTTTAGGGCACAGTTTTTCTCTTATACAATAATTTTCGTTAAAAGCAATTGCTTTAGTGGCATCAATAAGTTTCTTGCAGGTATCTTCATACCGACAAAGACGGTATGAAGATACCTGCAAGAAACTTATTGATGCCACTAAAGCAATTGCTTTTAACGAAAATTGTGCATATATATATATATATATATATATATATATATAGATATATATATATATATATATATATATATATATATCCTATCAATCGGATGAGTGGCCAGGTAAAGCCTTCAATTTCTTCAACAACTATTTAGGGGTGGGGTTGCAGGCCTTACATCCTTGCAGGTGTCTAGGCCTTAAATATTTGCATTAATTATGATTAAAGAAAAAGAAAAGAATTGTGGGGCTAACCTCCCCAGCTCCCCGCCCCCCACCTTCCCAACCTCTCTCCCCCCCTGAGGCACAAGGTCCCTCACTCATCCATCGTGAGGTCAGTAGGTCAGTGACCTTTTCCCCGCTAGCGACGAATCGTAGCGAAGGGAAAATAAGAAGAAGGAAAAATGAGTCCGCTAATTTGAAAGGCATTACGGACAACAATCCCTGCAATGAACTTGGGCTGCATTCGGGAATCGCTATCATAATGAAGCAGCACTGTAGCAGTGATGACCCTTGTCATTGCGATGCTAGATACGATATAGGGGTTATTGATTGTCAGGGGAATAATGTAGGTTATTTGTTGATTCCTATTGAAGAGGGTTTGTATTTATGTGTATGTGTAATATATATATATATATATATATATATATATATATATATATATATATATATATATATATATAGACATATATGTATATTATATATTACAAAACATGAGATGCAACCCACTCAAGTACACTTAACTTCCAAGTGCCTATATGATTTACTCTTCATGGGGACGACAAGAACATGACTTCAGTTTGGCCCTAACTCCTGGTGGGCTGAGGAAGCGAGAGTCTTAACCACTATATATATATATATATATATATATATATATATATATATATATATATATATATATATATAGAGAGAGAGAGAGAGAGAGAGAGAGAGAGAGAGAGATAGAGAGAGAGAGAGAGAGATGCATTTTGCTCTCCTCTCCTCCCCATCTGTCATCTCGGTGCAAAACAATAACCTTATCACCACTGCTGTCTAGAA
Organism: Macrobrachium nipponense; assembly: GCF_015104395.2. Classification (NCBI taxonomy): domain Eukaryota; kingdom Metazoa; phylum Arthropoda; class Malacostraca; order Decapoda; family Palaemonidae; genus Macrobrachium; species Macrobrachium nipponense. The sequence goes on from NC_087212.1 coordinate 9,729,673, forward strand.
TTAATAACCAGCCTTGCTATTGACAGCCTCCCTCTGTCGGTCTCGATTCAAACGCATCTGGAAAAGTGTAGTGTATAACTGCGACTTCGTTATCTGATCGAGAGATGCTTTGTAATTACTCACCTGTGAAACAACACATTTTTAAAATTTGCTCTGCGTCCTGTGTGTGTTGTTTTCTGTTGCCTCGCTGGTCGTTAATTTAGTCTGTTTGTTGTTGTGTCGAGGTAAGACCGTCATGAAATTGCGATAATTGAGTCTGATTTTTTATGTGATTTTATTTCATTTATTAATTAAATTTTTCCTCAGTTACGGGAATGGGGTCTTGTGCAATGTGTTTGTTGCGTTCAGTTTTTTTTTTTTTTTTTTTTTTTTTTTTTTGCACAATGCCAGAGGACATAACTCAATCAATCAATCAGTTATTTTTTCCGTTGTAATTGTTGATGTTGCTTTACATGTAAATAGATTGTGTGGAGTTTTCTGCTTTTATAAGTTATCAGGTGAAGTAAAGGTGGATAATTGAGTTCAGTTTACCCGCGAGTGATTTCAACCTTCGAGCCAGAAAAAACTATGATTTTAATTGAGATGCTTAAATATAAATAAAAATACAGATATATAAAATACTATAATTTTGATTTAGATAAATAAATGAAAATAAAAATACATATATATAAAACAGAGGCACTGAGCAGGCATTCCATATTATTTTTTTGGGGTAAATAAAAATACATATATAAAACAGAGGCATTTTGACATACATATCATATTAATTTTTTTGGGGGGAATTACTTTTGAAACTGTTACGATTCCGGCAGAAATCGCTGAGGGTATTAACCCTTCGATCCAGGCAGAATATCTGAGGGTATTACACCTTCGATTCCAGCAGAATATCTGAGGGGGTATTACACTTCGATTCAGGCAGAAATCTCTGGGGTATTACACCTTCGATTCCAGGCAGAAATCTCTGAGGGTATTACACCTTTGATTCCAGGCAGAAATCTCTGGGGTATTACACCTTCGATTCCAGGCAGAAATCTCTGAGGGTATTACACCTTCGATTCCAGGCAGAAATCTCTGAGGGTATTACACCTTCGATTCCAGGCAGAAATCTCTGAGGGTATTACACCTTCGATTCCAGGCCGAAATCTCTGGGGGTATTACACCTTCGATTCCAGGCAGAAACTCTGTATTACACCTTCCAAATTCCAGGCAGAAATATCTGAGGGTATTACCACCTTTGTTCCAGGCTTTAGAAATCTCTGGGGGTTTACACTTCGATTCCGGCCAGCTCTGGGGGTATTACCTTGAAATTCCAAGGCAGAAATCTCGAGGGTATTACCCCTCGATTCCAGGCCGAAATCTGGGGGGATTACACCTTCGTTCCAGGCAGATCTTGGGGTATACACTTCGATTCCGGCAGAAATCTCTGGGGGTATTACACCTTCGATTCAGGCCAGAAATCCTGTATTACACCTTCGTTCCGGCAGAAATCTCTGGGGGTATTCAAACCTCGATCCGGCAGAAATCTCTGGGTATTACACCTTCCGTTCCAGGCAGATCTCTGGGGGTTACACCCTTCGATTTCCAGCAGAAATCTCTGGGGGTATTACACCTTCGATTCCAGGCCGAAATCTCTGGGGGTATTACACCTTCGATTCCAGGCCGAAATCTCTGGGGTATTACACCTTCGATTCCAGCAGAAATCTGAGGGTTGCACCTCGATTCCAGGGCAGAACTTCTGAGGGTATTGCACCTTCCGATTCCGGCAGAAAATCTCTGAGGGGGTAATTACACCTTCGATTCCAGGCAGAAATCCTCTGTATTACACCTTCGATTCAAGGCAGAAATCTCGTTATTAAACACCCTTCGATTCCAGCAGAATCTCTGAGGTATTACACCTTCGATTCCAGGCAGAAATCTCTGAGGGAGGGGGGTATTGGGCACCTTCGATTCCAAGGCCAGGAAATCTCTTGAGGGTATTTACACCTCGATTCCGCAGAAATCTCTGGGGATTGGTTACTGGGCACCTTCGATTCCAGGCAGAAATCTCTGGGGGAGTATTACACTCGGGATCCAGCCAGAAAATCTCCTGGGGTATTACACTTCATTCCAGGCAAGATCTTCTTGGGAGGGTTATTACACCTTCAGATTCCAGGCCAGACATCTCTGGGGTAAATTACTCGATTCCAGGCAGAAATCTCTGGGTATTACCCTTCGATTCCAGGCAGAAATCCTTCTTGAAGTTATTACACTTCCGATTCCGGCAGAAATCTCTGGGGGTATTACAAACTTCGATTCCAGGCCAGAAATTCTAGGGGTATTACACCGTTCGATTCCAGGCAGACAAATCTCTGAAGGGGGATGGATTGACCTTACGTTCCAGGGCAGATCTTCTGAGGGTTATTACACCCTTTGATTCCCGGCAGCATCTCTGAAGTAGGTACACCCTTCGTTCCAAGCAGATCTCTGGGGGTATTACTTCGATTCCGGCCAGAAATCTCTGAGGGTATACCCTTCGATTCCAGCAGAAATTCTTTGAGGGGTATTACACCTTTGATTCTAGGCATAAATTCTCTGAGGGTATAACACCTTTGATTCTAGGCAGAAATCTCTGAGGGTATTAACACCTTTGATTCTAGGCAGAAAATTCTCTGCAGGGTAGGGTTTACACCTTTTGATTCTAGGCAGAAATCTCTGGGGGGTATTACACCTTTGCCTAGTAATTGCCTTTTGGGATTCTAGGCAGAAATCCTTCCTTGGTGGGGTATTACAACCTTGGGGGATTCTTAGGCAAGCAATTCCTTCTTGAAAAGGGTTATTACACCTTTCGGGGGATTCCAGGCAGAAATCTTCTTGGGGTTAAATTGGGGCACCTTCATTCCAGTCCGAATTCCTTCTTGAGGGGGTATTACCCTTCGAAATTCCAGGCCAACTCTCTGGGGGTTTATTTAACAAACCTTTGGGGATTCTAGGCAGAAAATCTCTGAGGGTATTTACACCTTTGATTCTAAGGGGCAGAATCTCTGGGGGAAATTTATTAACAAACCTTTAATTCTTTAGGCAGAAAATTCGGGCCTTGGGGTTAATTACACCTTTGAATTCTAGGGCATTAAATCTCTTGGGGGTTATTTAAACAAACCTTTGATTCTAGCAGAAATCCTCTGGGGTTATTAACACTTTGATTCAAGGCAAGAAATTCCTTCTGGGGTGGGGGGATTACCCTTGAAATTCAATACCTTTGATTCTAGGCGAGAAATCTCTGATGGGGTATTACACCTTTGATTCTAAAGGCAGAAATCTCTGAGGGTTTATTACAAACTTCCGATTCCAGGCAGAAATCTCTGAGGGTTATTTGCACCTTCGGGATTCAGTTCCGAAATCTCTGAGGGTTAAGGGGGTTACACCTTCGATTCCAGGCAGACTCTCCTGGGGTATTACCACGGTTGGGATTTCTAAGGCAGAAATCTCTGAGGGTTATTAACACCTTTGGGATTTCGAGGCAGAAATTTTTTTTCTCTGGGGGTATTACACCTTTATTCGGCAGATTTCGGCTGGGGGTATAACAACTTTTATTCTAGGCCAGATTCCTTCTTTTGTGGGGTTAATTACAAACCTTTGGGATTCCTAGGCAGATTCTCTTGTTATTACACCTTTGATTCTAGGCAGAAATCTCTGAGGGTATTACACCTTCGATTCCAGGCAGAAATCTCTGAGGGTATTACACCTTCGATTCCAGGCAGAAATCTCTGAGGGTATTACACCTTCGATTCCAGGCAGGAATCTCTGAGGGTATTACGCCTTTTCCCGATTCCAGGCAGGAATCTCTGAGGGTATACAACCTTCGATTCCAGGCAGGAAAAATCTCTGAGTGTTATTACACCTTCGATTCAGGCAGAAACTCTCTGATATTTACACCTTCGATTCCAGGCAGAAATCTCTATTGGGGGTATTACACCTTCGATTCCAGCAGAAATCTCTGAGGTTAATTACGCTTCGCGGGGGGGGGATTCAGGCAGAAATCTCTGAGGGGGTATTACGCCTTCGATTCCGGCCAGCAGAAATCTCTGAGGGTATTACGCCTTCGATTCCAGGCAGAATCTCTTAGGGTATTACGTTCGATTCCAGGCAGAGAAAGAAAATCTGAGAAATGATTACACCTTCATTCCAGCAGAAATCTCTGAGGGTATTACACCTTCGATTCCAGAAATCTCTGAGGGTATTACACCTTCGATTCCAGGCAGAAATCTCTGAGGGTATTACACCTTCGATTCCAGGCAGAAATCTCTGAGGGTATTACACCTTCGATTCCAGGCAGAAATCTCTGAGGGTATTACACCTTCAATTCCAGGCAGGAATAAATCTGAGGGGTATTACACCTTCGATTCCAGGCAGAAACTCTCTAGAGTATACACCTTCGATTCAGGCAGAAATCTCTGAAAGGGGTATTACACCTTCGATCCAGGCAGAAATCTCTGAGGGTATTACACCTTCGATCCGGCCGAAACCTCTGAGGTATTACCCCCCTTCGATTCCAGGCCGAAATCTCTGGGGGTATTACACCTTCGATTCCAGGCCGAAATCTCTGGGGGTATTACACCTTCGATTCCAGGCCGAAATCTCTGAGGGTATTACACCTTCGATTCCAAGCAGAAACTTTCTGAGGGATATTACACCATTCGATTCCAAGCAGATATCTCTGAGGTATTACACCTACGATTCCCGCAGAAATTTCTGAGGATACACCTCGATTCCAAGCAGAAACTCTGAGGATTCACACCTTCGATTCCAGGCAGAAATCTCTGAGGGTATTACACCTTCGATTCCAGGCAGAAATCTCTGAGGGTATTACACCTTCGATTCCAGGCAGAAATCTCTGAGGGTATTACACCTTCGATTCCAGGCAGAAATCTCTGAGGTATACACCTTCGATTCAGGCAGAAATTCTCTGAAAGTATTACCTTCGATTCCAGGCAGAAATCTCTGAGGGTATTGCACCTTCGATTCCAGGCAGAAATCTCTGAGGGTATTACACCTTCGATTCCAGGCAGAAATCTCTGAGGGTATTACACCTTCGATTCCAGGCAGAAATCTCTGAGGGTATTACACCTTCGATTCCAGGCAGAAATCTCTGGGGGTATTACACCTTCGATTCCAGGCAGAAATCTCTGAGGGTATTACACCTTCGATTCCAGGCAGAAATCTCTGAGGGGGTATTGCCACATTCGTTCAGGCAAAATCTCTGAGGGTATTAACACCTTCGATACCAGGCAGAAATCTCTGAGGGTATTGCACCTTCGATTCCAGGCAGAAATCTCTGAGTGTATTGCACCTTCGATTCAGGCAGAAATCTCTGAGGGTATTGCACCTTCGATTCCAGGCAGAAATCTCTGAGGGTATTACACCTTCGATTCCAGGCAGAAATCTCTGGGGGTATTACACCTTCGATTCCAGGCCGAAATCTCTGAGGGTATTACACCTTCGATTCCAGCAGAAACTACTGGGGGGTATTGCACCCTTCGAAAATTCCAGGCCGAAATCTCGGAGGGTTATTACACCTTCGATTCAGGCAAATCTCTTGAGGGGTATACACCTTGATTCTAGGCAGAAATCTCTTTGGGGGATTACACCTTCGATTCCAGGCAGAAATCTCTGGGGGTATTACACCTTTGATTCTAGGCAGAAATCTCTGAGGGTATTACACCTTTGATTCTAGGCAGAAATCTCTGAGGGTATTACACCTTTGATTCTAGGCAGAAATCTCTGGGGGTATTACACCTTTGATTCCAGGCAGAAATCTCTGAGGGTATTACACCTTGATTCCAGGCAGAAATCTCTGGGGGTATTACACCTTCGATTCCAGGCCGAAATCTCTGAGGGTATTTACCTTTGATTCTAGGCAGAAATCTCTGGGGGTATTACACCTTTGATTCCAGGCAGAAATCTGAGGGTATTACACCTTTGATTCTAGGCAGAAATCTCTGGGGGGGTACAAACCCTTCGATTCTAGGAGAAATCTCTGAGTGATAAACACCTTCCGATTCCAGGCAAATCTCTGAGGGTATTAACACCTTTCGATTCTAGGCAGAAATCTCTAGGGGGGTATACAAACCTTCCGATTCTCGCAGAAATCTCTGAGGGTATTACACCTTTGATTCCAGGCAGAAATCTCTGGGGGTATTACACCTTTGATTCCAGGCAGAAATCTCTGAGGGTATTACACCTTTGATTCTAGGCAGAAATCTCTGAGGGTATTACACCTTTGATTCTAGCAGAAATTCTCTGGGGGTATTACACCTTGATTCTAGCAGAAATCTCTGCGGTATTACACCTTTGATTCTAGGCAGAAATCTCTGAGGGTATTACACCTTTGATTCTAGGCAGAAATCTCTGAGGGTATTACACCTTTGATTCTAGGCAGAAATCTCTGAGGGTATTACACCTTTGATTCTAGGCAGAAATCTCTGGGGGTTTTACACCTTTGCCCTAGTAATACCGTTGATTCTAGGCAGAAAATCTCTGGGGGTATTACACCTTTGATTCTAGGCAGAAATCTCTGAGGGTATTACACCTTTGATTCTAGGCAGAAATCCTCCTGGGGGTATTACAAACCTTTGATTCTAGGCAGAAAATCTCTGAGGGTATTACACCACAGACTGGGACCTTTGATTCAGGGCAGAAATCTCTGAGGGGGGGGGGGGGGGGGGTATTAGCAATAACACGATTACTAGCAGGAAAATCTCTGAGGGTGGGTTAACCATTTACACCTTGGGAAACGATCTAGGCAGGAAAATATCTGAGGGTTATTCAACAAACTTTGAGAATTGGATTCCTTAGGGCAGGAATCGCTGAGGGTATTACACCTTTTGATTCCAGGCAGAATCTCTGAGGGTATGACACCTTTCTTTCGATTCCAGGCAGAAATCTCTGAGTGTTATTTGCCACCTTCGATTGTCCAGGCAGAAATCTCTGAGGGTATTGCACCCTTTCGATTCCAGGCAGATTTATCTCTGAGGGTATTACACCTTCGATTCAAAGTGCAGAAATCTCTGAGTGTTAATTGTCCAACCTTCGATTGCAGGCAGATTATCTCTGAGGGTAAATTGCACCTTTAGTCGAATTCAGGGCAGATATCTCTAGTGGTACTACACGGCTTCGGATTCAGGCAGATATCTCTGAGTGTATTGCACTTCGATTGCGAGGCAGATATCTCTGAGGGTATTTATCCTTTCGATTGCCAGCAGAAATTCTTCTGAGGGTATTGCCACCTTTCGATTCGCAGGCAGATTCTCTGAGGGTATTGCACCTTCGATTCCAGGCAGAAATCTCTGAGTGTATTGCATCTTCGATTCCAGGCACATATCTCTGAGGGTATTACACCTTCGATTCCAGGCAGAAATCTCTTGAGGATATTACACCTTTGATTCCATGCAGAAACCTCTGAGGGTATTGCACCTTCGATTCCAAGCAGAAATCTATATGAGGGTAACACCTTCCCCTCCCCCCCGATTCAGGCAGAAATCTTGGAGGGTATTACACCTCGATTCAGGCAGACATCTCTGATGGTATTACAGCCTTAATTCGATTCCAGGCGAGAAATCTCTGAGGGTATACACCTTCGATTCCAGGCAGAAATCTCTAAGGGTATTACACCTTCGATTACCAGGCAGAAATCTCTGAGGGTATTGACACTTCGATTCCTTCAGGCAGAAATCTCTGAAGGGTATTACACCTTCGATTCCAGGCAGAAATCTCTGAGGGTATTGCACCTTCGATTCCAGGCAGAAATCTCTGAGGGCATTGCACCTTACTTCTCGTAGTAGCACAGGTCTAGTTTTTTTTTATTTGGTTGTCCAAATCACAAACACCCTTTTTTAGAAACAAGACAAATAGGAACGCTAGTACAGTTTTAAAGAAGCCAGCATTGCAAAAAAAGATATAGGAAAGAAACAGTCAGCAGTGTAATATGTCAAGCTGTATCTTCAAATTTTAGATTACATCACCTTAGGAAGTTTATGTGTTGATTTTTTATCAAAACGAATGTTGACCAATTCGTAAATATGACGTCATTCCAGTTTTTTTTTTTTATGGCCAGGGCTGCAGATAGGTTAAATTTGTGTCAGAAGGCCCCAGTTTTTACAGATAATATTAACCAGCACAAGTACACATATATACAAAATGAGACAAAAGGGCCACCAACTTTCACAAAGCATAGCAACAGAGAAAAGTAAATTAGTGAATGATTGCATACACACATGCAATCATACGCAGTTATGGATAAAAATAAAAATAAAATGGTTATGGCATCAGCGTCGTCCGTCCATCTTGCAAGGAATCTGCCAATTTAACCGTGCACGCTGCTCTCCTGCAGGATTGGTTCATTATTATCAGTGTTATTGGATCTACTCCCCCCCCCCCCTACCCCCGGCAATATTCCTTCTTCCCACTTTTATTGTATTTTCCCATACCTGTGAACCCCCTCGCCAGGTCTCCTTTATACCCTTATTTTATCCTGCCTTACCCTATTCTATCCTGTGCCAGGTGGGATTCCAGTGTTCCTCGCCAAGACTCGTTACGTATGAATGAAACATCGTATTACTAAAGATTCCAATATTCCTTTAATCGTCACTTTTATTCGGATAATGTGGAAAAGTTGTCTTCATTTGTCTAATGGATTCCTGTTTTTTTATTTTTATGGTGAAGAATTCAGCGTTTTCTTTTATTACTTCCTGACAACCAAATGGTTAACCAAAAAATTTATCATTCCTGTTTTATTTATTTATGTATTTATTTTGTGAGGAATTCAATATTTACTTTTGTTGATTTTTGACAACCAAGTGGTTAACCAAATTTTTTTTATAATTCCTGCTTTTTTGGAAAATTATAAAATTTATTGCTTACTAACAACCAAACTGTTAACCAAAAAGTCCTTATCAACGTTACTTTTTTGGTGAAGAATTCAATCATTGGGGGGGGGGGTGGCAATAAAAAAAAATGAACAATTCTCCAAACAACCATTTTTTTATTTATTTATTTATTTATTTTTGCTATAAAAAAAGAACGATTCTCCAAACACCCTAGGCACCACCAACACCAACAACACCAACAACAACAACAACAACAACAACAACAACAACAGACAAACGCTTTTCGCGCCTCATTTGTCGGCAAGGCTGAATCCATTACCCGAAGAATTAGCCCAATTTTCGCTTGACCCTTTTTTTTTTTTTTTTTTTTTTTTTTTTTTTTTACACTTGGCACGGTTTTGGTTTCAGGGTCCATTACCAATCAAATGGGACACGATGATGACGGGCGGGCTGGAAACGCAATCTTTTTGTTGATGAGAGAGAGAGAGAGAGAGAGAGAGAGAGAGGAAATCGCCAGGTGCATTTCTGCTTGATTTATTATTTTTCTATATCATTGCGTCTCACGAGTTCAATTTCCATCTAGTTTTATTCATGTAGTATGCCTTTTTAACATGTACTGATAAGTACGTGTGATTGGCATGAGAGAGAGATAAGAGAGAGAGAGAGAGAGAGAGAGAGAGAGAGAGAGAGAGAGACTTCGCAAGGGAGCGTTTCTGCTTCTTTCATCCTTTTTTGCATCTTTGCGTCTAATGAAGTAAACATTCACCGTGTTGTAATTAGGCCTATATGCCTTTACGAAGCATTTACCTATCACTTCCGTATGCCTGGCGTAAAACAAACACTTTCTAAAACATAATCATTACTAAAAACAAACGCAAGCAATGTCAGTCAGACAAGCTAAAGCACTGGGGGCCGCTCGAGCGGCGTTGCTTGTGAAGGCGCTGTGCTTTCAGCCAATCAACGGCACTCGATGAATAACTTCCTCTTTATTTGGAGGCTCAAGTGGTAGACAAATCGGTGACCTGTTCAGCACGATTGATGGACAGGGGGAAGAGGAGACGGGTGGGGAACGGGAAGGGGGAAGGGGGGTTAGTTAGCGTCGTTTTCAATCGCGAAAGAAGTGTGGCTATCGTAGATTCACATCAACCGTGCATTTGATATCTAGGCCAGTCCCTTACGACTCTCCTGATTGGATGTTGATAAGCCAATCACAGAGCTGAAAACTGTCTCTCGAGAGAGTTCGCATTGGCAGGATGCATGTTCCACCTCTCCTGAGGGATACTTATGAAAGACGTATTCCTCAGGAGAGGTGGAACATAGATCCTACCCCTGTGAACTCTCGAGAGAGACCGAGAGTTTCCAGCCCTGTGATTGGCTTATCAACAGCCAATCAGGAGAGTCGTAAGGAACTGGCCTAGACATCAAATGCTCGGTTGATGTGAATCTACTGTAGTGGTAGCTACATTATAGACCCGCCTCGTAAGAAAGGGGAGACTATAGAATTCGTGGGTAACGGAATTCTAAATATTTACGCCAGACGGAAAAATAAATGGTAATTGAACAGGGCAGTCAAGGAATAGGGACTTCAAGTATAGTATTTATTTATTTATTTATTTATCTATTAAAGCAAGTACTCTTTATTTATTGAATTACTACAATTTATTAACGTTAGTATTTATTTATTAAAGTAAGTGCTGTTTATTTATTAAAGTAAGTATTTATTTTTTAAAGTAAGTATTTATTTATTAAAGTAAGCACTTGTTATATATTAAAGCAAGTGCTATTAATTAAATTGGCATTTATTTTTTAAAGTATTATTTATTTATCAAAGTAAGTACTATTTACTTATTAAAGTAAGCACTATTTATTTATTAAAGTACGCGATATTAATTTATTGAATTAATTACTAATTATTGATTAAAGTAAGTACTATTTTTTTATTATAATAAGTATTTATTTATTAAAGAAAGTAGTACTTATTTATTGAAGCAAGTAATATTTATTTATTAAAGTAAGTACTGTTTCTTTATTTGACATTTTCACTCCATCGTGATGCTATTGTTGTGGTAGGGAATGACCTTTGAAACGGCTCCTTTAAATTTTTCCTAAGTTTTTTTTTTCAAGTGAATTTATAGAACGGCTCCTCCATCCGCCTGCTAGCCTCAACTCTCATTTGTACCCACCTGTTACACCCCGTCCCCCCTACCCGCTTGCGATGATCAGGCAACCCTTTGTTTTCATAATCTTTGCCCATTCCTACCTCCTCCTCCTCCTCCTCCGCTCTCTCTCCTCTCCTTTCTCCCCTCCATCCTACTTCATCCTAGATTCATCCCGTTTCAACACCCATCGTGAAATCCCCTTCATTTTCCCCTCCCCTGCCCTTCCCTTCCTTCCCTCCCCCACTCTCACATACCTCTCTCCATTTATTATGGAAATGTCAGCGAAGTCTGGATAGTTTTTTTTTTATGTTTGCTGTTGGTTCAAGTGTGAATGAAACACAGTTAGATCGAGAAGTATAAGAATAATAATAGAGTATCTGTGGCCTGCAGATTCGTAGTGTTTAGTACTGTATTTTTATTTTTATTTTAATATATTTTTATTGTTGTTTAGTGTTGACATCTCGGTAAACATTTGCTATATGAAATCTTCATAATGTCGAAGGAGCGACGCCCCTTAATTAACTGGTGCACGTTATTGCATTTAATATCATACGAATTGTAATTGCCTAGAGATCGCGTGTGAGACACACACAGAGACTCAATACTCTGTTAAAGAGAGACGCAAGATTCAGTTGATATTATATTCGTCGCACCAGAGCTCCCGGTTGGCTGCAAGTTTCAGTGCCTTTACCAGGGGAAGTTCAAGTCAGTGAGTAATTGACACGATTTTACCTTTGCAATTTTTTGGCGTCAGTTATTGTTTATGTTCTTTCTGGGTGATGGACAGACGATTAGGATGAAAGGACAGGGTTCAAAACTGTCAGCTATTCTTGGTGTGACATGATTATTATTCGTTTGTCCAGGAATTAGAGAAAGGGCTCTTTCACAGTGATAGTCTTTCCGACCTGACGGCCTCTCCTAGCATCAGTTCACTGTGTTTTCCTGTCCTGGACAGTATACAAGTCATTCTTAATTTCACTTTTGGGTTCGTATTCTGTCCTGAAATCATTATTTCCATGTCCTAAAACTGGAATCTTCATGTCCCAGAACTGGAATCTTCATGTCCCGGAACTGGAACCTTCATGTCTTAGAACTGGACTCATGTCCTAGAACTGGACTCTTCATGTCTTAGAGCTGGAACCTTCATGTCCTAGAACTGGAATCTTCGTGTCCTAGAACTGGACTCTTCATGTCTTGGAATTGGACTCTTCATGTCCTAGAACTGGAATCTTCATGTCCTAGAACTGATCAATATAAAATGTTTTCCCCAAGAACTTGGCCAGAAGATGGTATTTCGTGGCAGGCGTTCCAACCAGACAGTGTTTCTTGGTTGGCAGTCTACCTTAGGATTAATAGAATTTATCATAATACGACACTGAACAGACGACCCAAGCCTATGAAGGCATTAGTCATGAAATGATATCAGTTTCTTGGTTAAGAGCCTGCCAAGAAATCAGTTGAACTCTACCCCTTGTCCTGGCAGTGGACAGGAGATTGGCATACGTGGAAGTGGTTCACCGAGCAGTCTTATATGGTCGCAGTTCGCCTTAGAATCGATATCCTCGTACTGCTGCGAATTTGTGACCCCGCCAGACGGGGTGAGGTCTGAAGGAAATTTGGTTTCTTTCTGCATACGTGATAGTTTGTTCCATGTGCATTGAGCATTAATTTAAATTATAACTCGTTTGGATATCTTGAAACAAAGTGAGGTAGGAGTGAAAACATATAAATAAGTAATTAGTAGTTGAAATCAATCGACATAAGGTGATAGAAGCAATAAATCTACCCAATTCAATCAAAACAAACAGACGATATATAGTAAACTGAGCCAGAATACACGCCGTCTTTCAAAGCTCTCGGTCTCTCTCATAGAGGGAGAAATCAAGTGCTTGCCTTTAAGAAATCAAACCTCTCCCTCTTATTACATTGCAGGGAAGTCCTTTGACATTCACGGATCATTTCGTGTCTGCAAAAGAAGGTTCCATAAATGAAATTCATAACGGCATTGCCAGTGCACTTGTTGAAAGTTTTTCCATGTTTCTCCACTGGAGCAGGCTACCATGAATAAATGGGTGCCGTTGATCCAGTGATATGGGATGACAGACAGTTCACATACTAACGGACAGCCTAGATCTCGGCCATCAGCGAAGGATAAGTGCACATTATCATGACTGACGTCTCTGTCATGACCAAGATTGGCGCCGCGAATGTTGGCGCCAGAACAAAAGTTTAACAAAAGTGGAAATCAACTGTGACTGAATTATTGTCTTAGGTCCCTTACTTGCCAGGACTGGCACATTTTGACTTTTATCTACTGTGTTGAAAAATATGCAAGAATTGCTTTTCTCATGTAGCACTTTCTGGGTAAGGCTTAGGACTTTCGTCATACGCACTCCATACCCTCAAGAAAAGTAGGAATGGCCAGTTTCAAGGGGCTCTAGCACCATTCTTAGATAGGATCAGGGCACTTAGAGACTTGTAGGTCGTGAAAAGGATGCTAAAACCAGTTATGAGTTACGGATGTAAACCTTTGAGTTTTTGTAACTTTTTTTTTGATGGATTCAATTTTGGGGGGAGGGGGGTTGGCGGGAGAGAGATGACCCAAGAGTTTAATAGGAGGGATTAGAGTGTGAAATAGAATGACATCCAGGATATATTTTTAGGGCAGTTTTCCCGAGTGTTTTTTATTCATTTTTTTATATTAATCATATTGCTCCATAGACTTGAGGATAGCATTTTATTTAAAGATAGTGTTTGTCCATCGTAGGAGGTATACACTCACAAATACTTGACCATTATTATTATTATTATTATTAATTATTATTATTATTATTATTATGATTATGATTATTATTATTATTATTATTATTATTATTATTTTCAACTCCCTGGTGTGGATGGCAGATGGCATCCAGGTGTCGATGCCATCTAGGTGTGGATGCCATCCAGGTGTGGATGGCAGAAGACCCACAGAAAGAGAGAGAAAAAAATGATTGAAATACATTTTCCGACGACTTAAACGAGAGAGAGAGAGAGAGAGAGAGAGAGAGAGAGAGAGAGAGAGAGAGAGTATAGAAGCAGTAACGAAATATAATCGAAGAATTGAGGCGGATGGCAGCTAATAAGTGAACCCGTTTTGTTCCAATCCCTTGCATCAGCGTGATGCATATTTCAAATGCCTGTGGTGTTTTGGGGAGGGGGGCGTCCATTACAGATAACGAGGCACAAGTGGCCGACTGACTGTATGGTTGCAATATGTTTTCGAGATCTGTCCCTTAATTTTGTTAATAGAAATTCTATTTACGTCGTGAAATGTTGTTTGCAAGTGTTGCGCATTGCGGCGCTATTTTTTTATTTTTTTTTATTTGCTGTTGTTTTGTTTGTATTTAGTATATTTTTATTGTATTTTACTCTGTTTTCTTTTATTATTATTATTATTATTATTATTATTATTATTATTATTATTATTATTATTATTATTATTATTTTATTAAAAGTAATGGCCACTTCAGCAGTGTTACACTTGTAGAGATTCTTCTCTACTTTACGAATAGCGGCTTTTTCCATGCTACTTAAACAGGCTAGTAGAGCGCCTATAGAGGTCATGATCAAATATAGAGTCAAAATAGGTGTATATGTAAGGAGGACGGACACCACACCAAGATCAGTCCACCCTCAGCTTCCCAGCCCGAGGATGTCTGGTCTGGCAGCTCCAGACGAAAGCTCGCTTTAAGAGAGAGAGAGAGAGAGAGAGAGAGAGAGAGAGAGAGAGAGAGAATCGTTAATGACTTTGATGACTATGGTATCATAGTTTATCTGTAAAATTCAAATATATACACCTATTTTGACACTGTATTTGATCATGACCTCTATAGGCGCTCTACTAGCCTGTTTAAGTAGCACGGAAAAAGCCGTCGTAAAATAGAGAAGAATCTCTACAAGTGTAACGCTGCTGAAGTAGCCATTACTTTTAATAAGGTATACTTGAGAGAGGGTCTGCTTCCTAAGTACACTATTATTATTATTATTATTATTAGTTATTATTATTATTATTATTATTATTATTATTATTGACATAAAGTTGACGAACATTCACAATCCAGAGAGAGAGAGAGAGAGAGAGAGAGAGAGAGAGAAAGAAATATTGATCTGCGGGCCATTTGTTTACTCCCAATCCAGCAACGATTAATGAGAGAAACGGGGAAGAAACAAAGCCGGACAAAGTTCGGTCATTATTCATATAAGGCATGCTGTTTTTAGTTGCGCCTGGGGAGCCATGGAACGGGCCTGGTAGCGTATTGAAATTAATGAAAATAAGAAGAAGAAGAAGAAGAAGAAGAAGAAGAAGCGTTTAACCTTGATGGGAAGTGTTTACAGAAGTTATCGGCTTTTCGTAATAATAATAATAGTAACTTTATTTAAAAACTGGCCAATATTCATATTGGAAATGAATTGACAGGATGTGGGAATGTCTTATTTTTTATTATTTCTAATTTTTTATTATTTCTGGTGGCTGGCATATCAGAGCCCGTGTTCGTCGACTGTTATATACATACTGTATACTGGTATATGCAGGAAGGCTGAATACCTTCCTGTATACCCGTATACAGTATGCCAGTCGATGAATCCTGTATGATTCACGGATTGATATACCAACCACCAGAATTCCTGATTTTTTAAAAATAAAATAACATAAAATGAATTCGCTAGACGCAGCCATTCTCTTTAACAGAAAATGTTTGAAAAAGTGCCTTTCTCCAAGAAATGATAATGGTAGTGATAATAATTTGGCCTTGGCAGGAAGTGTTAACACAAGGTATTAGCCTTCTGTATATTAAAAGATAATATTAATGGTAATAAGTTCATCTTGAGTGGAGGTATTTATAGAAGGTGTTGACCTTTCATGTAATAATAATAATAATAATAATAATAATAATAATAATAATAATAATTTTACCTTGACAGGGAGCATCTTACAGAATGTATTACCTTCTCACATAATAATAATAATAATAATAGTAATAATAATAATAATAATAATAATAATAATAATAATAATAATAATAATAATCCTCTTAAAGAGGGTGGCTCTGGAGACTAACTTCGACTCTCCAGATCATCTCCACCAAGGTTGCAACCCACAAGAGTCGGCTAACTACCAGGTACGAAATTCACTGCTTATGCCAACGTGGTATTCAACGAAATGGGCCTTACGTGTTCCGAATCGTCTTGCTGGTCAAGCGAGAGTCCAAAATATATTCCTTTTAGTACGTAATGCATTTTCATACGGGCTTATTAATAATAGGAAATGATAATGGTAATAATGGTAATATTAGACTATTTCAGCTCAGGTGTCGTGAAGGCAAAAAAAAAAATAATAAAAAATGAATAAAAATATGCCATAACAATAGAGTGAGGGATGAAGGGAGTTGTTCCTTATGGGCAAAAATCTGTAAATTAGAGACCGGTTATAATTAGCATCCCGAGGTCGTTAGGTTTCATTATTTATTCCGTAAATTAACAAAGCGATTAAAAAAAACAATTAAAGTTATGAGTAGGGGAAGACGATAATATCGAGGACTGATTAATATAATGGCGGCGATATTGTAACGAATTGAAAACGCATTACTTGATTGTTCCAAATACTTTTTTTTTCGTATGAAGGTAGTGCCGTCAGTGCCCCTTCACGGGGTGCACTGTAGGCATTACTAAAGTTTCTTGTAAGGTCCCTTCGGCCCCCTATAGCTGCAACCCCCTTCATTCCTTTTACTGAACCTCCATTCGTATTATCTTTCTCCCATATTGCTATCCACCCTCTTTTTACAGTTATTTCATCGTGCAACTGAATGACCTCATAGGTCCCAGCGCTTGGCCTTTGGCCTAAACTCTATATTGCATTCCATTCCAAATATTTTTACTCACTCACGATGTTAGCCGTCTTTAGGGACAGTTGTGTGAATGATTGCCACTTCCACCGGCCTCCCAAGGGCAGTCGTAAGTTGCAATCTTGTTCACAGGGGGTCGTATGTGCCAATGGGGAAAATGTCTTTAAATTTGAAGATTCATTTTCGGAGGTCTATCCATTTAGTTAATTCATCTCTCCAGAAACCTCTTGCCAAAGAAAAGGTAGAAGTGATTCTTGCCAAATAGATGCTCCAGCGCCGTGGGCCGGGCACAGACCACTGATACTGTTAACCTCTCCAGAAAGTACTTGCTAAGAGCTGACTCAAGCGCTCACTCCCAGCGTCATGACATATCCCTATAGCCTTATGGAATGAGCCACAGAACGTTTAACATTTTACCGCCACAATTCTTCTGTAGAACTCCTTCCAACATCCAAATTAGGCTCTGATTCCTGCTCACATCACTGACTTGAGTCATGCTAAGCCATGCACTCTGCCAGCCAAAGCAGACTGAACCAAGCTTAGCCAAGGAGTTCTGTGTAGGAATTGTAGAGGTGGCCATGTTATAAGAGCTGATACTAGTTCAGGGCCAATAGTTTTAATCTGTATTGGGTAGTTCTTGCAATGTACTGTGCAAGGGTGATTGTAGGTATGCCTGGTGGATTCAATTTTGCAGACCTCTTGATTTTTTCCCTTTTACTTCAAGGCTTATATCTTTGGTCTTCTGTCTCCCGGGAATGTTTATTTCCTGTGCGTTTCTTGCGTTTCCAATTCCGAAGCTGTCACTGAAATTGAGTAAGATATTGAAGCCCAGAGTTTTGGAAATGATTATAATATAATACAGTTTCTTGGACAAAAGGGCTAACGTTGTAGATATTTTGTTTAATACGACTTCTGCATTCATTTCGCCTTTGTGAAGTGATAATCCCTTGGTGACTTTTTCCCGTCCTTCATAGACGCATCATGTTTCACCTAGTGTGAAGATCTGATAGCAATTTGAGCCATTACGGTACAGCCATCACAGCCATCACAGCATCCACCGCGTCATAACCAAAGCAATAACAGTATAACTTCACTCATACTGGAGTTATGGTAATGAGAGAGCAGCGATACCATCAGTGACTACACGAAACGCCGAGCACATTACCGAAATAGCTGCTGGAAAATATTGAGGACCCGATGGGAATCGGGTATTGATCATACCTGCCAGAGGGTTGGAGTCTCCAAATGAGTCCTAATTATAATTTTTTTTTTTTTTTTTGCTTTCTTTTTTGTTTACCAACAACCCGGGCGCAGCTTTAAGATCACTTGACCCACTATCTTTCCAGTTCCCTAAATTCGTAATCGAGTCGTAAAACGACCTCGATATGTTCAGAATTTTTGGTCTTGGATGATTTGTTAAGGGAAAGGAAGCTGAAACTCTGAGAGTAAAAAAAAATTAATATTACACACACACACACACACACACACACACACACACACACACACACACACACACACACACACACTTCTCAGAAGGAAAATATTTCTCACTAAATCATCTACTGGATTTCAGAAATTCATTTAATAATTCAAAACTGATAAAACTGCTTCGCACTGTGTGATAGACATCGTCTGTGGGTAGTATAACGAAATTTTGTTATTGTTGTTATTATTTTTTATTAAGCTGATTCTATGCCAGCACGGGCTCTTGCTAGACACTTTGCTAAGGAAAACATGAAAGCTTAAAAAAAAAGGCTAATGTTTTCACCGGTTTGCGAACAGAGAAAAAGTTAGTCTGCAACTATCCCTGATGATTAAGTAGGCCTTGTACCCCGAACTTCTCTCTCTCTCTCTCTCTCTCTCTCTCTCTCTCTCTCTCTCTCCACACACACACACACACACCCATTACATTTGACCTAGGGGTTTAACTGTTGTATACTCTTGTTTTTTTTTATCTTTCTTGATTATTTTTTACAATCTCTTGTCATTTTATTCCTCTTTAGTGACTCTCAATCTCTCCTCGGTGACAATTTAAATGTCAGTATGGGAGGTAAAATATAATCACACTGAATTTGCACACTGATGTGGAATTATTTTACATATAGTAATTGAGACTGCCTGTCCCATAAAGAGGCTGTCTAATTTCTGCTCTAAGATTCGCGGTAAAGGAGGTGGAATATGGCCCTCTGGTGCGTGCTCGCCAGTCTAAGCAACAACGAGAAAGCCGTCATCAGAAAGATAGAGAAGACTCTTTATAAGATTAATAGTGCTGAAGCAGCAGTTATTTTTAACAAAATATTATTATTATTATTATTATTGCTGTGACCATGTTTATCCTTGTTACTGCATCTTGCGTTGTCTGTTGTACCAGCATTTTGTAGTTGTTTATAACCACGATCTGAAATAAGGTCTATTGTTATTATTATTATTACTATTATTATTATTATTATTATTATTATTATTATTATTATTATTATTATTATTATTGTTTATTTATTTATTTTTATTAAAAATAATGGTTATTTCTGGCGCTTTCATTTTGTGTAGAAGTTTCTCTATTCTTCTTATTACTGACTTTTCTTCTGTACTCAAATTGGCTATTAAAACTCCAAATGGGATTCATGTCAAAAAGGTGGTAATTGCCAAATTGAATATATTTTACAAAATGAATTTTGTATGATATATTCAATTCGACCAAATGAATATATTATACAAAATGAATGATGTATAATATAATCAGTTTGACAAATACCACGTTTTTTTCACATGAATCTCCCATTTGGCGTTTTAATAGCCAATTTGAGTACAGAAGAGTTGTCAGTAAATAAGAAGAATGGTGAAACTTCTATACAAAATAAACGCGACGGAAATAGCCATTATTTTCAATAAAACCTTTGTTAATGAATGTCTTCTATATTATTGTTTTTATTGTATTTTTATTGTGTAAACGTACATGGCATCTTCAAGGCGAATAAACGAATTCAAGATTTGTAAACGAGATAAGTATAATGTATGTATATTACAGCGCACGACACAACCATGGTGAATTGATCAATTGAAAGCCGAGTCCCGTCTCATCATAATTTAAGGTTTCAGGAGCCTCGGCTTTCATGATTTGAATATCGATCGACACCCGAGAGGTTTGCGCAACACTCTCAACAATGCACGAGTTACACTTATTCAGGGAGTGTGACAAGCTGACCTTCCCAAAAGTCAGTGACTGCGGCAGATATTAGGAGTCTGGTGTGAGGGAGACAGTTTTGTTAGGAGGAAGTTCTCCTCGAGTGAGTATAGTAGTAAATAGTAGTGAATAATGAGTATTTACTACCAACCTTGCGTTACGTAAAACTGAAAATACCCCATTTTATGACTTGTTCGTTGTAATGGTATGGCGACTTGTTCTCCCTTGAACACGCGGTAACGTTGAATTTAATTTTTCTTAATATTTTTTTAAGAGTTCTGGGTTTTTGGTAAATGTGAATAATCTCATTTTAAAGACTTTTCAAGGAACAGAAAGGCTATACTTTTCTGTTGCCTCACCATTACACACACACACACACACACACACACACACACACACACACACACACACATATATATATATATATATATATAATATATATATATATATATATATATATATAAAGTATTACATGTAAATAAATTCTAATCAAAACGGCAAACAAGTAATATGAAAACATATTATAACCTCGGGTACAAATGCGGGACGCCGGTCATAATGTAAACTGGAGTGAGGACAAGCTGTTTTTAGTTGTATTTCTGCTTACGCAAGAAAGATTCTGGAATCCGCCATCATTAGTCAGACTGGGAATAGGAATATATATCACAGGGTCACCAGATTCGAGACTATACGCGGACGATTTGGATTTTGAATATTTCTCAAACATTATATTCATCCCGTGTGTAAACTAATGATGACCCAAGGAGATGTTGCAAGTCTTGAGAGCCTCTCTATCATGGGACGAGAAAGTTAGTTGCTGTCTACCATATCTTATCTTTCCGAAGAAGCTGTTTCGCTCCCGCATATTTTATATTAATATTGAAGTCACCTGTGCCTTCTGTCCCAATTTGACTTGTGCCCCAGAGGTAAAGAAACCTCAAACAAATATGTGAATTTCTGTTGGTTTTTGTTTTTATGGACAATCAGATTTCACACACACACACACACAACACACACACACACACACACACATATATATATATATATATATATATATATATATATATATATATATATATATGAAAGGCCCATTACAACACTTGCATGGTGGGAGTCAGTCCACCGAAATACAGTCCATAACTTTAAACCTGAGAGTTTTAATGGACCTTTATGCTTGTAGACGTATCCTGTTTTAACAGAAGAATTTATTTACGTATATATATATAATATATATATATATATATATATAATATATATATATATATATATATATATATATTGTGTTTACTTCCTGTCCAATATTCCTTTTCATGTAATTTTGTAAACACCAGAGTCTCGAGGTCGACCAAACCACCTCCACCACCTCTGGCACCATCTTTTTTTCTTTATTTCCTTCCTTCGCATCGCTCGCGTCCCAAAGAGAACCTCACCTCGGGTACTCATTCTCGCGCGCAAGCGTTGCGCACCCCCTTAACCTTTGCATTAAGTTCGCCGCCCCCTCATCAGGTCAACTTTAAACTCGAGTGACGGAACACAACCTGAGATCATGTCTCGTTTGACGAGGGCTTTTACCTTTCCCGGGTATTGTCTCCCATAACAGAGAACGTCATTGATTTGAGGGCATTGTTTTCGTTTTCGTCGATAGATATAATAATCGATGCTTTCATGGGTCCCCGATACTTTGTCAAAGCCACACCGCCGATGTATAGTCGTTGGACGCATGCGGCTTTGTGGGAGATTTTTAATGTGACGGCGGGGAAAAAAAATTCTTAGGTATTGTTTGTTGTTATTTACTTCATAGGCATTATTCGGCATAATGGTATGTCAAACGTGTTGACTCGAGAGATGACGATGTAATTATATCCCTTCTTTCTGGCCGGGCGCTTGCAAATACATCGAGGCCAGCTTAGGATTCTTACTTATTTTATTTTATTAAAATTCGTGGACGTGCTCTGCTCAGAGGCTCGGCTCTCTCTCTCTCTCTCTCTCAAGAGAGGAGAGAAAACATCTGCGCATAACCCTAACCCTGTTTACCCGAGACATCTATGGTTGGAATCACAAAGGGAATGAATAAATAAAAAAAATTACTTTTCCCAAAACCGTCACCAAACAGCATCGCTCTGGTGCCGACTCCCAAGGAAAATTCGCTCCGTCAAAGGTCAAGACCAAACGGAAGTTCAAAGGTCAGCGGGAGAGCTCTTTGATCTACCCGAGAGGTCGTACCACCGCGTCGCTTGGATTCGCAGCGGCTTAAAGTGATTACATGCAACGGATACCGCGACTTTTTTTTTTCCTTAGTCGGCGACTTTTTTTTTTTTTTCGATCCAGTAGCCTTGTTTGTTCTAGGCTTCGTATGCAATTTGGCAGGTGTTGGGATATATTCGTTTCATGTCTTTGTTTGGTTTCGCTCGTATATACGTATATGCAATATTTTCAGCTTTTATATTTTATTGTTCTTATTTTTTTTTTCTTTTGCTTTATTTTTTTCATTGGGTTTTATTGTAATTTTCTCTCTCATTCTGGAAGACATTTCTTCTTATCTGAAACCACACGACTTTGTCTTCATCTTCGAATACCTCATAAAGCTCCCCTCCCACCCTCCATCACCCCCACCCCCGTCAGTCCCCCTCCCCTTACTCATCCATATTTATTTCCTCCTCTCTCTCTCTCTCTCTCTCTCTCTCTCTCTCTCTCTCTCTCTCTCTCATTTTTCGTCATTTCCTAATTATATATGAAGCCAATTGCATCCAGCATCCAATGTTGAACTCTCTCTCTCTCTCTCTCTCCTCTCTCTCTCTCTCTCTCTCTCTCTATCTGGCCACAGCACACACGGGAAGCTACAATGAAACCATTTTTGTTCCTTGAATAAGTAAGTTTAGACAGCACGCCTCAGTTGTAGACCTTTCCTGCCCCAAAGTTGGGTCTCCGTGTAGACAATCTGGAACACCTGGAGGAGAAAATTTATGCCGAGAATTTATGAATAAATATCACAAGAACAAGCGAGAGAGAGAGAGAGAGAGAGAGAAACTCCAAGTCATTCTCAGCTAATTTAAATTTCATTTGTTCAGTGGTTAAGAAAATGTGCATATATATATATATATATATATATATATATATATATATATATATATATATATATATGTGTGTGTGTGTGTGTGTGTGTGTGTGTGTATACAGTATGTATACATACACACGCATATACGGCTTTTATGTAACAAAATAAGTCTATTTACATTCAAAATAGCTCCAGAGACCAGGATTCAAATCTCGGGAGGAAACTTGACTTGGGCACGTCTCCAGGAAGATATCTTTCGTGAATTGAGCACCCGGAGGCTGGTTAACTCTGGTGAGTTGCTGCCTAGTTGGGAGAGTGTGTGAGGGTAGCAACTTCATCCTTAAGAAAAAGAAAAAAAAGAAAGAAAAAAAAAAAGACTTGTGGAGACCCAGAGGTTTAATCTAAGGGCGGAGAGTCCTAGCGCTGCTGTAATAGGTCTAGGTTCAAGTAAGCACTGCGTCACGTTTTCTTTGTATGCCCAAAGTATTTCACAATAATCTTGGGAAAATTATACTCAAAAGTTACATAAAAAATTGGGTAGTGGGTAAGTGTATGTTTGTGTGTAATATATTCCGTTTAGCAAATTTTTCGTATTGATTACAGCCTATCCTGGTTGTCGTTTAATGAAAAATTTCTCTGCCGTAATATAGCCCACAAAGTATAAATCGTACTACACAACTGAAAATAGTAACGCTTTAACCGTTACCTCCTGATTTTCTTTTGGGTAATTCCAATCAACTACTATATCATTTTCATGTGTTCTCTCTTCAGGTGGAACAAATCCAGGCTGAGTACAAGGTTCGCGCCCTTCAGTTGCATCCTGACAAAAATCCCGACGACCCTGATGCGGAAGCTCAGTTCCAAAAACTGCAGGTAGGTGGCAGCACTCTACGGGTGTTCCGTTTTTATAGTACTAATGTATCCGTAGTTTGTATCTCCGTTGTGTTTATGGCTAAGTCACAATGCCATGAAGGCGTAATTGAGATAACCAGAATAAGTGCATTATTATTTTTTTCGAGGTTCCACAAGGTTTTTGATGGCGTATACGAACCAGACTTTATTTTATACAAGAATTTACAGGAGAGGTCAGAAAAATCTGTGAACTAAGAGTCTTATGGTTTGGTCAAAATTTGATATCGAAAGTTTTTGCAGTAACTAATAAAACCCATAAATTTAAGTGATTTGATTGCTTGCATTACTGAGAATGATATTAGAAGGCAAATATATAATACAGGGGACATTGAGAGTTATTCAGATACTCTTATTTGCAATGGACTTCTTTACGGTATATTTTAGCCTACGTGGACTCTTGTCTCTGTTATATACAAGATGACTCGGATGGTTTACGAAAAGGTTTGGAAATTTTATAAAGAAATTCCAAAACTTCCCCGTCAAGAGGGGAAAATGAAAAGGTTTGGAAATTTTATAAAGAAATTCCAAAACTTCCCCGTCAAGAGGGGAAAAATGAAATGTGAATATAGCTACAATATTTCGCACGTCTTTAAATTTCCAAAGGACCTGTTGCTTCGACAGATTGCCCTAGATGGCCCACTGTAAGCTATACATTCCAGAAGATTCAGAATTGAATAGGCAATTTTGTGGAAAGCATCAGTGCTTTAGTGTGAAGTTGTATATTTTTAATACACAGATGAAATGTTAGTTTTTAATATTCAAATATGGACGAATGTTGTCATATATGCATTCACCTCCTCAGCCTGCTACATTTGAAGGAACCTTATGACAACAAAAGGTCAATCACCCCAGTCGATATTTTAAAAAAGAATGTGTTGATTACATTCTCTCTCTCTCTCTCTCTCTCTCTCTCTCTCTCTCTCTCTCTCTCTCTCTCTCTCTCTCTCTCCATTGTTCTGGGCTGTCAGAGTGTATTCAATTTTGATCGCATTTATTTTGGATTTTTTTGGTTAAACCAAACAATTGATAAAAAGACTTTAGACTGTTTTTCCTCAAGGTTTTACTTGCATTGAACTTGTGTTTTCAAAAATGGCGACACCCACGAGTTGCATATTCAAAATCTTATTTTAAAAATCTGATCATTCGGGAATGGCAGAAATGTAGGTTTGGTATTGTGAAGTAGGACGAATAGACCTTTGTCTCGATTTTGATAAAACAGGATCTTTGTTGTTATTGAACAATAAACTTACTATAAAAGGTTTATTGAACGGGAACTTGTTTATTGAGAATCGAAGTTTTCATTGGACTAAAATGCTCTACTGAACAGAAACTTGCAAGACTGAATAGCACTATTTTCTGAATAATGATAATTGGGTAACGGACATTCTTTGCAACGGCACATCTTTTGTAACATTTGTTTTCCGACGTGAAATTAAATACGATGTACCCTTATTTACCATCATGTATCCCATTCTAAAGAGTATATCCTTAATTAATCCTAAAAAATCTTGGTATTTAAACTGGAAAATAAATGCAGTAAATGTCTGGTTGGTTTATTTGTATTGTGTGTGTTTTTTTATTCTTTTTTTTTTTTCTTTTTCCCTGTCTTTAACTGGGCGGCATTGTCGAACAGTAATCAACGTAGAATCGATATAATGAATAGAATGAGGAAATATGAAAGATGTCGAAGCAGAGAATGGTGCGTTTAGCAAATCCCAGAGAGGAATAATAAGAAGAAGAGGAGGAGGAGGAGGAGGAAGTAGTAGTATAGTCTAGGGTTGTTTGTGGGCGTTGCAACCGATGTTCTTCAAGTTGCGGTTATTGCTTTTTAAAGATGAAGTACGGATGGCTCTAATGGTCCCCTGCGCGATACTTTTCATTGATTACAAACTTTACTTTATTGCTCTGACTAACGTGCTGTCGTTTGTCCATTGAATAACCACGCTTTCAACTACCAGAAAAGGTTCAGTGAACTTAATATGTTATAAAGCAGAATAATTTCAATGACTTGGATGATTGGATAGGATACTGTACCTCCATTCATATTATCATGCTTCCATCTCGCTATCCACCCTCTTTTAACAAATATTTCATATAGGGCAACTGCGAAGTTTTCCTCCTGTTACTCCTTTCAGACCTACTCACACTCAGTTTCCTTTCCAGCGCTGAATGACTTCATAGATCCCAGTGTTTGGCCTTTGGCCTAAACTCTGTATTCATTTCAATTCATTTGGCTCACCCTGTACTTGTTAGTTTCATTTCATAGTTCTCGTCAATAACTTTAATCTGAATCCATCGTGAATAGATTATTTTGGCATTACTCACGTAGTTCTGTAGCTTTGTCCGATTGTGTTTGGACCTTGACAAAGTATATATACTGTCTAATCTCAATTACAGTTTTCTAACCTTTTACATTTTTCACGCTTGGACAAACGAATTCTCCATAACATTTGCCCTGCTGTTATCCAGAATTCTGACATTTGAAGCATTACAATACATGCATCTGTTATAAACATTGCAACACTTTGCTTGTTGCATATTGCATATCATCGCTTATTCCTAGTCATTTCATTCATAATTCTTATCTCTGATGGGTATTTTATGATGCGCCCCCTTTACTTTCTGGGACATTTTTTTTTAATCATAATTTTGCCCTATTTTATCCATTTTTTCATGAGCTGAATTATTTATTTCTTCCTTTTTGCCGTGGTCTTATTTCTTACATATTGTAACAGTGTGCTGTCCCAGTTTCACCAAGGATCCACCTGTTTCCGACTTTGAATTCTCTTAGATGAATCTGAGTTCAGTTCAGAACTATATTACAAACTAATGCATTCCTCTGTATTGGTTTTATTGTGGCACTCATATTTCTTTTTGTCATTTTAATAACCATCGTTGTACTCCGATAAAAAAATGTTGAAAATTTCCAAAATTTTTAAAATTGCCGCCTTGTTTTTTGTTTCCTTTTAACTCGCCAGAAACTTAACTGATTGGGCCAACTGAATTTTTTAAAATTTGTATAATTTCTAACAGTTTGCACAAGACTCATGTCTTTACAGAACAAAATTACCTTCGCGTAGTTTGTTGGGTTTCTCAAGCATATCTATGAATAAATAAAAATACAGTATGTATGTGCAAGCATATCTGTTGTTGATACTATTAGAGTGTAGGTAAATTTCAATCCCTTAAGAAGCCTAATTCGAATTCAATTAATTATTTAAAGCTCATTTTCTACTGATTGAAATGAGAACAAATATCTCGGCAATGTATGGACCTCCATTTCTGGCTTTCTGCTAACCACAGTTTTTCTTCGAGGATGAGCATTATGGATGTCAATTAGTTTGAATGTTTATATTAAGGGATTTTATTTCCTGAAAAGCCTTTTTAGAACAAATTACTTGCACCTCAGTGGCCTACTGGTCCTTGAAGTTTGTATACATAAACTCTTCAGTGTAACACGTAATTTACATTGTTACTAAAAATATGTTATGTAACATTTTCCCTGTGTTACATCATAATGTCCAAGAACTATAAAAAGCTTATATACACTGCCATATTTGGGGTAATACCAGCCATATAGCTTTGATGCGTGTCTAGTTTATGTAATCTTAGGCAGATGCTTGTATTACTAAACTATATCTACATTGTAGGAATAAGATTTTTTGAAATGTAAAGTAAGTTATACTTAAAAATAGTATAAGAATAAAAGCTATAAACGGTGATCAAAAGTTCTAGATCTAATGCTGGGCTTAAAATTAGCAGAATTTTATTTAATGTGCGAGATGATTACCAGAATTCTTTGCTGTACTATACTGTAATGTTAGTTCCCTTCTTTTATAATTTTTTTATATGTTAAATTACAGGATTGAAAGTCAAAATAGGTTTTTCCCATGTGGTAAATTTTTGAGATTTATAAATTAGCAAATGCCTTTTTATTGTCAGGTTGCCAAGGATACGCTGACTGATCCAGAAAAGCGTACCAAATATGACAGGTGGTTGAATAGCGGAATTTTGGTTAGTTACGAGACATGGTGTGGCATGAAGCAGCACATGACTACGGTAAGTGTATCATACAGTACATCTCTGCCTTATCCGGTAGTGCACATTTGTTGTTGGTTATTTGGTTTATTCACTCGTATACCTTCCAATTCGTAACTCTCATCCAAGTAATCTGGGTCTAACAATTCTTGTTGGTACTCATAGCATCCCAGCTGATCCTTACTACTTGTAGCACTTTTCCTGGGGCGTCCAAGTGATTTCCATCTAACAATCACGTCTACATAGGGAACTTCCAAAATATCCCATGTGGATTGTTTCTCACTAAATATTCTGTAACCAACAAAATCCTTAAGATATCGCAGTGTCACTGCCATCTCATCTAGTCTTTTACTAAATTCCAATTCATTTTACCCAGTCTGCCTTAAATTTTTTTTTCCATACTTTTTCATCATCATAGCCACTGCTACATGATGCAAAGGGCCACTGTGAAATTTTGCCACTCTTTGGTGTTTATTTTACTCAGGATAGTAGAAGTAGTCTTTTATTGAAATTACTATACAGATTTTGCAAAGAATTTAATAGCACTAGAAACCAACAAGGTGGCTTGATATCTCAAGTTAATGTGATGTTTTAGTCCCAGCTTATAAATAAAATGCAGATTGTTAATTGATAGGTTTCAAACCAGTTTTATGATGCTGTCAATTTGACATATACATAGTATATATTAGACTGTTTCAAGTGTTTTCACGAAATAAACTATGTTCCACAATCTCTTAATGCTTGAGAATGATGACTGAAGTTACTTCAGTTGAGTTGGTAGCTGGGTTGGTATTTAATGGCATAAACTACATTGAATGATTCAAGTATGCTGGTAGTACACAATAACACTTGGTGCTGTAAATCAGGATGATTACTCAGTTCTTGGGACTCACTAATGCAGTGAAACATCACTTTAACTGACTAAATGGAGGGAAGGTGTCTGTTAAAGTGAAACCTTTTTCATGGTTGTAGGCTAGCCTTGGCCTAGGTGCAATAACCACCAACATACATGAACAGTTTCACATTATAAAACAAACTGGTAATAAAGGTAATTAAAGTATTTTTACCTTACATATTATTGGCTTATCTTCATAATAGCCTATTTGAGGAATAATTTCATCTAAATATATATCTGTAACCTTTCAGAAATTTTAATGATAGTATAATTATGGTAGTAACATTTAGGATAACATAATATTAATTTTTCCTTAAAAATTCATTATCATTTTGGTGGTAAATAACTGTTTAGAACAATTCAGTCATATGAGTGATAGTAACGTACATTATCAAATTGTTTATTTGTTACGGATTTTTTGATTGGCAAAGAGATGTAAACAAACCATGTTTCCATTTTAGGCAATGTGTAGGAAAAACATGATATAAAATTGGCTTTATTATTTTGTTTATTTTGGATTTCTAAGTATGCACCATTTTCAATAACATCACCTTTCCCTAACCAATATTTCATAAGATAATTGTTGTTGCAAAAGCTTGCCAGATGGTTTAGTAACAACAGTTGTCTTATACTACAGACATGAGATAAATTCATGAAAATTTGCCATAATTTTTTACCTCGCTTTATACACGAAAATATACTTTAACTCATTAGTCCCACTATATAGCAGGGTCAGCCGGTCGAGTCAACTTCCCCCATCTATTTCTGTTTCTGGTATCTTCCTCCCCCAGTCCCTCCTCACCCATAAATGGCCCTCCTCACCACATCCATCCATCTAATCTACTTTTCTCTTGAGAGTAACTCCATTTTTTGACTAAGCATCATAAAGTAAATGACACTCCTAAATAAAATTAAGAGGTCTTGCCGTAAAAATTCTATTTCTTGGGAAATAATTTTTCTAAGAAATTTTTCAGTGTACATGTAGTAGTTTTAATAGAAGTTGTACTCGTTCATTTTTTTTTTTAAATAAATACTTAAATATAAAATCTTCCGTGAAATTTTACCTGCCGTTGGTTGATGCCACGGTTTGTGATCCATGTCATGGAAATAGAGATTGGCTAGAAAGCATCATTGTTGAGTAGCTAATTGATATTTATTTACTGTGTGTCAGCTCACTTCCTACAGCTTACTTTAACTACCTGACCTACTATTAAGATTGGATCATACTTGTGTATTTTTTTTTTCGTATGCTGCAACCTGAAATGCTTTGTGTATGCAGTAACCTATCTAAAATACAGTCCTCTTATTTTTAGAATCTTCACTGGGCAACACCAAACACCAAAGATCGGATGCTGGATTCTGGTAGTTCTCAAGGTGGTGGTAGCAAACCAGCAGGACACCGAAGAGCTTCTGAGCAGGGCATCTTGCATGGCCGGGCAGATTTTAAAATATCTCGACCTTCAGAAGGCTGGGAACGAGATTCGTCTGATGTTATGAAGAAATTCAGAAATTATGAAATCTAAATAGGTAGCAGGTGACAAAATTATTTATTCATAAAATTTGTGCTATGTTAATGGTTCATTGTTGATTAGATCTTTACTGTTATGTTATAACTTTGTTGTACTGGTTATGTTGATCTCAGATGTTTGATATAAACAAGGAATATTGTATCACCTGTTCAAAAAATGAAGTTGACTGGATAATCTGTGTGAAGGCTGGAATCCTTCTGGTAAATCTAACTCAATACAGTGGCCAGTATGCATGCAATAATGACTAGGCTATACATCATGAGATTCGGTTAGTTTTAAACCACTGTTTCAATTCATTCAAGTTTCATGTCATGAACTTTTTCCAGGTATTAAATGAAAAATATGTATCCAATTCAGTAGGATTAATTGTTTTTAGTCAGTATGTGTGAAATCTTCTAAACCCACCACATAGATCAATTAAGACAGCCTAGACTGTTTTAGGTTTATTATTCAGATGTTAGAAGTCATTTCTAGTCCTGCATACAAAGAGTATGTGCCAAGGTAGCAATTGCCACAGTGCATAAATGGACTGATATGGTATCAAATAACAGTGACAAGTATTTGTGGTATTTGGAAATTTACTCTGCCAATTTTGCTAGCATTGTCACCTCTTCGAGCTTCATAGTACTATAGGCATAACCAAAAGTTAAGACAGGGACAAAATATTAAGGACTGATAGTAACAGTCTGAAATAGTTTACAATAATTAGAATGTTCACACTTCTTTGTACTGTAAAGAGCTGTTCATGTAATACTCCACTTAGGTGACAGTTTTTTTTCTTTTTTAAACTGGTAAAACATGGAATTGGAACAGAGCATTGGCTGAGGCAGAACTTACACAAAATTTTGAGTATGCAACCAAATTTTGATCCATACATGGTAGTCTGCAAAGCAAAACATATTTTAGCATGATAATACTTGGTTTGTTTGATAAAATATCGTTTTCCTTAGCATGAAAGATTTTCTTAATATGACTTAGAATAAATTTAGGATTTGTAATACATTTCTGAATAGTCTACCAGACAACTTTAGATTGATAATCTTTGTGCAAGTAAACACATTTACCCTATTTTTTACAGCATGAATTTGTGGAAAAGCATGCAAACAGGAAATATTGTTTGCTAAGCTGTCAGGAAGGTTTAATATGTATATGCATACTAAGGTGTATAGAGTTTTAAGCCCAAAAATGTTTTTCCAACTGTGAAGATAGATTTTAGCAACAAAGACACGATAATTGTTATATTGCCAATGTTACTATTTTTCTATCGGAATCGAATTGCCAAATAGTTCCAGAAACTTGAACCTTGTGGTTATGTGATGTGATGAGTATAGAGTATTGCAGCTGTTGCTTTATTAGTATGCTAAATTATCAAAACTTCATTGGTGGGTTGTTTATGTGATTCAAGTACAGGCACATGAACTGCTTTTAGAATCGCAAACTTTAGCTCAGTTTTTCAAAATTCAGATGTTGACTATACTGTACAGTATTAAAGTTTAAAGTTTTAATAATATACTGTACAGTATTAAAGTTTAAAAGTTTTAATAATAATGATTTTGATTGATTGTGCAATGTAGTTTTTGTGTAATGGTTAAACTGCTAAAAAGTTGATGTTGAAGATTCTTGTATGCAAGATTTATTATTAATATGCATATGTGGTTATTCATTAGGGTATTCACTTAAATGCCAAGTGGTACATCAGTGATGACAGGCTTGTAAGAAGAATAACAAAATAATTTTTCTCAGTGTTGCAATTTCTAATTTACATTTTCTCCAGGTTCCGTATATTGTTAGGAGTAAGCTGAGTTTATGAATTTATGAAAGATTATTTGTTATTTTTTGTGCATTTATTTTTAGTGAATAAAAAAAGTATGGCAAACACATGGCAGGTATTTCTTGACCCATGACTAATGTAATTCTGAATTATTTGGAGAATTTTAATGCCCTGAATGCTCAATATTAAAATACACAGTCTTCCTGATGAAAAAGATAGTCAGTGGGTCTATTACCCATCTCCAGTCACCTGTTGCCATTGGGAACCAGAAAGATGTAGCTGTAGAAACCTGGAGAAGGGTCTTGCAATACCTCTACAGCTTCCTTTATAATTTTCTTCACTTCCTCCTGGAGAGCTAGGAACTTCGGCAATCCTGGGCCGTACATTGATTGTTGAAGGGGGAGCTCTGAGAGGGGAGGCAGAAACTCGAAGGGCAGTTGTAGGTCCCATCCACAGAACATCTACTGCCCAGGTCTCCACTCCATGCTGCTACCAAGCTGCCCAATGGCTCGTTAGGCAAACATCCCCCAAACTAAGGCAAGGAGTGGGGAGGGGCACCCTCTCTACCATCTTCCCTCCTCTAGCTCTGCCTCTGCCTCCTCTTCTGGGTCTAGAAGAATGGGGCTGAAAGGGCCTCTTTTGAGCGGTCTTCTTTTTGTGTGATACTGCTATACTTTGAGGTCTCTTAGGAGAGGAGTAAGAAGAGGATTGCAGTCTTGGTTTGGAAGTGCCAGCATGAGAAGAACCACACTATTTCGTGACTGCATATTGTATAAGACGAACCTTATTATCTACTCTATGCCTATCAACTGCAGTCAAGCTGTTTCTTGGGGAGGAGAAACATAGCCTAAGAGATTGCCATTCCTTAAAGCTAGAATGGAATCTGTGCTGACAAATCTTGATACTTGGAGAGGGCAGCATCTGTTCTTTTCAGTAGTAAGTTATCACACACGTTAGTTGTTACGTGAGCCTTATAAAAAATTGTCTTGCCACCAAATTGTAATAACCCAAAGGCAGCCGCACTTTCTTCGATGTTCCTCATTGAGGAGGAAGATATTTGAGCCACTGTTGTTGCGGTAAGTCTAGCCATGAAGCAGCTTGGAAGGCTGACAAAATGGGTGATTCGAAGGCAATTGCCAATTGATGTGTGAAGGATGTTCCTTCTGCCTTAACCTGGCGTAAGGTAATGCCTGCGCCTAAACAAACCAGGTCTGGATTAACCTGTTTGGGTTGCAAGGATTGTTTGTTTTCGTTTGTTTGTATGGTTTTGACATTGCGTGGAACCAGTGGTTATTCGGCAACGGGATCAATGGCTTCATGTGACTTCTGAACCACGTCGAGTGAACTTCTATCACCAGAAATACACATCTCTAACCCCTCAATGGAATGCCCGAGAATAGAACTCGTGGCCACTGAGGTGGCAGGTCAAGACCATACCGACCTCGGAGGTTGCATAAAAACATCTATGTCAAGGTAATGGTGGAGGACCTACTGGAACGGAGTAAGTTCTCTATCCCCGAGTGGAGGAAATTCACTAATAATAAAATCTGCATGCTTAGAGCATGATAGTTCCAAGTCCAAAAAGAGCTTTGGCCCCTGAAGTGTGATCTGATGAGATATTACCAGCATCTCCAACCTCCAAGCCATGAGAACCATCGTCTGGCCTGTCAATTGAGCCAGGAGAGCACGTCCTTATTTACCACTGGAGTGTAGGTTCGTTCAGGTCCCAGGACCTTCTTGGGGGCCTGAAGAGCCTTAGAACCTGATCCCATGTGCGAGAACTAGATGAGAAAATTAGTGTCTTGACCAGTTGGTTGGCTGTGTAAAGCTGTCGCTTAATTCTTATGTTAAGACCGAAGGTTGGTTTGTTACGAAAAATACAAATGGATTAAACTTTTCAGGGTGTGTAATTTGTACTTTTTTAGGAATCCATACCAGGTCCTTTCATGAAGGAGTATTCTTTAATGTGAGTTTACATTGGTCATTCTAACTTGGTAAATAGGCAGTTAAATGGAGTTTGGCATTTGAGAGGAAGCATGAGTCCGAGTTCCTTGTATCAATTTCAAAGAAGGGAGACTCATTCCAACACCAGACAGTTGATGTGGCTGTCCCTGATGGTTCAGCTTTAGTTCTCTCTCAAGCCATGAAAGACTTGAAGGAGACTGCATAGTGGCTACCTCCATGCCTCCTAATCCCATGGGCAGTAGAGTAAACCTTGATGATATCTTGAGGTGGGGAAGCCATTTGATTCTGCAGCACGAGTCCCCTTGTTGGGGAACTCTGGATTTCTCTACGGAGTGCAGCCAAGAGTGAGCTCTATTTACAAGATCAGATTATGCAAATGGTACCAAGGTTGCCTTCCCTAGATTGCTGCAGTCATGAATGAACTCGATGACATCTTAGTAGCCTTCCAATTCAGCCAGCTAGGGTTCTGAAGGCTAAGGACCCTCTGGTCCTATCTGATCACTTAAGAAATAACTTGGATACCCTACCAAAGGAGAGACTACTAGCTAGCATGCCCTTGTGAGGATCGTGTATCATTTGTACTGAAGGCAACAGTTGCCAAACTACAGGCTGAGTATAACTCATGAAAATAACACATTTTGAACCATAGCCATCTTTCCGATACAATTCCTTATGATCAACAGAAGTTGAACTATTGGCTATGAAAGAGCTAACGTGCACCATCGTGCATGAGCACACTGGAAGCTCTGAATGAACCTTAAGCCATCCAAGGAGCTGCACGATCACATGCATGCACTCTTCATGATACCCAGGATATCATGCAGTAGTGACCTGTCTTGAGTGAACTCATTGTCCATAGACACAAAAAAATCCAGTGAGGGTGGTGGAGTACTCCCTGCATAAAAGGACATAGGTTCTATTCTTATAGGAACAACCTTAAACTTCATAAGATTACTCTGCCAAATTTAAATCAGAGGAGAATTGTTTTTTATTACTTACATAAAAAATGAGGCTATAAAATCTCCATTACATCTAGTTACCATTTATTCAAAGTGAAAGTACATATATCTGAAGTTAAAAGATATGTACAAAATAAAACTTAACATTATCCAGCAGCGAATGGCTTCACAATCCCTATTCCTTAGGAACTCTGAACTCAATATTTTCCACGTCTCTTGTCCATCTGTAATGACAAGAATGCAATTATAAAAGCACGGAAAATTATCACAAACTACAAAATATCCTAAGGGGGCCGGCCGGCTAATGCCATTTTTTAAGGACAGGACTTTGATATTCATACCACTTAATAAGGTGACTTGGGACATCTCCAAACCACATATGATTTTCGCCTCTGACCTTCGGTTTTGTGACGCCAGGGCGATTTATCCCGAAAATAACAATTTTTCAAATTCTATCTCCTCCCTTGATATTTAATATTAAGACCTGGGATTACTACCATATATAGACCTGATGTAGACCTCCAATCAAATGGAGTTTTTTTTCTAAAAGTTTTTTTTTTTTTTTTTTTTTGCTAGATATGAATTTTTCAATATGGTAAAAAAATAAACCCTATAAATCAGGAGAAAAAAAATTTATAAAAAAAAGACGAAACAAAAATTGGAAAAAAGGGCTCTATTTGATTGTTCTATAATGTCTTTCTGAGTTATATACCAAATTCCAATGTTATAGCTTTAAAACTAAGTGAGAAGATAGATTTTGAAGGTCAATAAGTATAGTTTTGAGATACGGGCGTTCAAAGTTTTCCTTCGTATTTCTATAAAGACAATGTTAATAAATAATGATTATTATGAATGTATATTTCTTTTTTGTGTATTAATAAACCAAAACTATTTTATTTATCATAATTTAATCATAAATGATGATCCCTTTGCTCATATATCGTAGCCTGGGGCACTGTTTGACGCGAGATGGGGCACTCCTTCCTACGCAATTCTCTCTCTCCCCTTCACTAACTCGGCTTATTATAGCGAATTTTCTTCTTCTGTATGTTAGCGAGATGTTTTCCTTGTATTTTCCTCTTTGGCATGATGAAATTCTTGCCGAAACAAAGATAAACAAACGTAAATGCAAGAGAATGTCAGAGGTGAAACTCGAAGGTGTACTCTCTTTTTACAAAGACAATTTAATAAATCATAATTATTATGAATTTCATATTCCATTTTGGGTATTAAAAAACCAAAACTTTGTTATTTATCATAAATGAAGATCTCTTTGCTCAAAGATCATAGCCTTGGGCACAGTGTGACGTGTGCTGTCAGGCAAGACGGGGGCATTACTTCGCAACCCTTACTAGCAACCCTCCCCTCTCTCTTCACTAACTACGCGTACATTATGATATTCTGTGATAATACTTGCGCGATTTTTCTTCGTCTGTATGTTAGCGAGATGTTTTCCTTGTCTTTTCCTCATTAGCATGATGAAATTCTTGCCGAAACATACATAAACATACGTAATAGCAAGCGAATGTCAGAGGTGAAATCGAACGTGTAAACTACCTGAAGTTTGTGATTGCACTAAATCATGACTGGACTTGGTAGCAGAGCTGAAGTCTCCCATCTCGACTCAGGGAATGTCTACAGATGCCATTTCTCCCAATTTCTTTGACAATAATTATCAAAATTTACGATAATAGAAGAAATATTGCATTTTCTTGTACGGATCAATGTTTTAGGCTTATTGAGTTACGTTAACTAATTACCCTGTAACTATGAAAGTAAGAGGAATTTTGACGAAATATTTCGTATATGTATTCTCAATTGCCATATGAAGCTCCATGAATTTTTTCATGACTTTACATGTTTCGCCCTATACCACCATATATAGGGGTTCCGGCCGGCCCCCTTAACTTGAATGCCTCTTGATTTTACTTCCTCCAGTATTGAATAATTGTCCCTTGAAGGTGCCCCCACCTCACATTTAAGCTTGCATTT
Organism: Macrobrachium nipponense; assembly: GCF_015104395.2. Taxonomy (NCBI): domain Eukaryota; kingdom Metazoa; phylum Arthropoda; class Malacostraca; order Decapoda; family Palaemonidae; genus Macrobrachium; species Macrobrachium nipponense. The sequence continues at coordinate 9,766,875 of NC_087212.1, forward strand.
ATTCTAAAAATAAACTTATAATAAGTTAATATAAACACTGGCATTTATTCTAAAAATAAACTTATAATATAAGTTAATATAAACACTGGAGTAGGAGGCATCCTTGCTCATGTAAGGTAGCACAATACTGAAGAATCCCAGACAAAAGTGCTCTTACAACCAACTTGGATTAAGAGGAAAAGAGAATGTATCGTCTCCTGACTAATAAAAACCAGACTAGAAGCTGTTTGGTAAATAACCTACATGTGGCCCAGCCAGCAACAAGAAAACTTTGCCAATAAGCAAAAGAAGACTGAAAGCAGAAGGAATAGTTATTTTTTTCACCTGACTTTTCAGCAATATAATCCTTAAATGAGATGAGACTATTTTGCCAAGCAGAGGACATATGTGATCCTACACTCACTCTCTTAAATCATACTAATGGCCTGAAACTGAAGGCTAAGAAATCTTTAAATATTTTCAAAGCCATATCTGGTTTAATGGGTAAGCATATACAAAGTCATTATTGAGGTTGCTTGACTTATGCACAAGTCGCAGGTTAAGTATGGCAATCAATTATATTCTGTATGTAAAATTAAAAGTAGTCAATGATGCACAAATAGGCCTTACAATAAGCTGAGAGCAATTACATGGCTACTATGGCTTCATACTAATGATCTGCTAAAGGATGAGTTGGGTCTGAGGCATTTGTTCAGAAATGAATCTGCCCCCAATAACCCTTCCTTCAAGGCATTAAAAGAAGCTGGTGACTCAAAGATTTAGTTAGCCAAGATCAACTAAACCTTTTCAAATTAAATGAGCAAGCTAATGACAACTCTCTTAGAAGGTAAAATATCAAGAAGTTAACCATCCTAATATCTCACCTTGGATCGCACTCCCTTATGAAAGGTTAAATCCTAATTCTTTGAATGTGGTGCCAGTTAAATAAGTCTACAAATATCTGCAACAGTTTTTGAAAGTTGCTCCCATTTTAATACAATAATTACCAAAAACCTTCAACAGTCCATTTTGCAAAACTATCTCGTGATAATTACCTTTCCTCTAATTTTACCCTTAAATGGCCTCTTATGGGATGCCTTGAGTCTTGCTTTCTGGAAGATGGTATAATCTGCAGAAGCATAGTCAAATCCTGAGGGTTCGTCATTTTTCTCAGACTGGGAATCGGATAGTTCCCCTTCTTCATTTTCACTATCTACCTCATCCCCCTCTTCCACTTTCATTTTTTTTGGTGGAGTCTCATCGGTTGTACCAGTTGACGGTCTCTTGGTAGACTTATTTTTGGGCTTCTTCTTAATCTAAAATTAATATGAAATAAATAAATAAAAATTAATATGAAGTAAGTTCAATATGTGAGGTATCCAAAATATCTTCAATGCCGATGGTCCTGATTATACAAACAAAGGAATTTACAAATACTACAAGAAACAAAAATGACATAGTATTCACACTTAACCAATCTGAAGTAGAATCATCTGATTTGCAAATAAAAAAACATAGCTGAGCCGATTAATGGGAAAAAACAAATTTTAAGTCGTTCAACATCCTGACTTTATCTATCTACAGATTTGATATCTTCAATTACATATCAACGAAATTGAATTCTACAATAAATTTCATTTAAATTAAAAGGAATGATTAGCTCCCAAAATATGAAAATGTCAACATACCTCATTGCAAGTGATTAATGACTCATTTATACTGTACATCACAAAACCTGGTTTTGTGACTGAAGTTACTTATCTACAGGAATATATTTCATAATCTTCATGCAATCCTGACATTGAAAATTATGGTGGAGTGTTGATTTTGGCCTGTTACATTTCAAACAACTGTATTCAAAAGGCTTGCTTGCAAACAACAGCAGTGCAAATTTATTTTTATAGAAAATATATGCTGTCTATGGTGAGAACCAATTTCACATCTAACTCCTTTAATTGAAGTAAGATGTATAAAGTACAGAATTTATATGGATTACTGTTAGCTAGAGTACCTGTTATATCAATAGTAGACTATACTATTTTGCCACTAAGCATCTCAAAGGTTTATCAGACCAATATGCTTCAATTGGCAGCAATGAATGGGTGTATCAGGGATTTATAAATGCTAATAAATAGCTTACACAGCTGAATCATCTTAGCTAAGAGAGAGAGAAGAGCCACCTACCTGATCTGCAAGTATTACTTTCTTTACACCCTTTTTCTTCTTCTTGACAGGTTTCTTCTTTGTGACAGGTTTCTTCTTTGTCTCCTCTGGAACATTACTTGACACATCAGCCATTTCTTCATCAGATGGTGATGACCTAGGTTTCAATTCAGGTGAACGTTTTCCCGAAAGACTTCTAAAATGAAGCAGTAACTGCAAAGGAAAATACATATACGTAACTGATTGATGGCAGCAATCGTCACTTAGAATAATGAGGTAGTTTCATGCAGCCACCAAGTTAGAATACTTCACTCTATTGTGGTTGCCCATGTTAAAGTTATAATAACAAAATTATCAGAGATAATTAAACCTAATTTGTCTATTTTTAAACGATAATTTTTAAACATTTACAAAACAAATATTTCAGTATGAATAGTCAACTTCAAGACAATTATTGACTTATAAAGAATTCTCCATGTTTTGCTGAGACAAAATTATACTGTCCACAACTCTGCCTTTACAATACCAGTAAATTCACAGGAAGGAAGCAGGCCCAAATTTCTGATGGTTAGGATTATCAGCCCAATTTACAGTGTTCTTTTATTAAATCTATTCATAGCCTTACTTTCAAAAATAAGCATAAAATAGACAGTCCCCAGATGAATTACCTCTTGAATGCAAAATATGTCCATTCCAGTCCTACAGTAAAGTCAACAACAATAATTCAGTTTTTGTTAACAACAATGGAAAATTAATGTTTTAAGAAGTGCAGTCTGATTTTTATTTCTACGCAAGGGATAATGAGCTAGGTAACTGAATATACTGCACCACTGTGGTCACATCACAAGGTGCAATGAAGAATGTGAAGGATGAACCCAAAGGAGGCTACAAAATAGCCTCTTAAAGGAAGATGATAAAATTTCAAGAATATGGAAGGAGAAATAAACAATAAGGAAGAAAACAGACATAAAAATCAATGAGCTATGAAACCTATGGATTAGTTATCTCAACAGTAAGTGCAAATGTCTGCAGTAACAAAGTGGATAAGAAACAGCAGAAAAGATGTCAATGGGGGAACATATATACATGATGAAAATGGAAATGAAGTAACTAAACTTAAAATGTACCTGAACAATGAAGGCAGAAGCACACTAAATTCTACTGGCTGAAGATAACAAATCCCAACTGGAGGATATGACTATAAAATGCAATGTCTGAAGAGACCACGACATCTTGGGGAAATGAAATGAAGAAAAATCCCAGGCCACATTGAATTCATCAATTTCAAAAGCAGTCACAGACCCAGTCATTGACGAATAGACCACAATGTATACAAATTAAAAAAATGGGACAATATGAGTTTGAAAAGAATATTACAATAGTAATGTACAAAAAGAGTTTGAAAATAATATTACAATAGTAATGTACAAAGAAAGAATGGATGTTCCATAGTTAAAAGTATACTGAAAAGTATACTGAAATAATACTGCTGGAGCATGCAATGCAAATACTGGAGAAAGTACAGAAAGAGATATGCAACATCTTTTACAAAATGAGAATGACAGTTTTGTTCCTTATCAGATATTTTAACCAGAAGCAGTCTTTATAATAAGGCAACTATAGAAGTGCCATGCCCAAAGGAAGAGGTCACATCATATACTGAATTTGTGGATCTTCATAAGGCATTTTGCAGATTACCAAAACTAAAATTCAGATGAGCAATAGAAAAACAGGAAACTGGGAAGACTTATTAAGCAAATAAGTGCTGTGTCACTACAAAAGATCTATAGAGGAAACAGAACCAGGGAAAGAAGTATTAACAAAGGATAAATTTGTTATAGCCGCATAATGGACAAGAGGAAACATAAAATTAATGTACCTACAACCAAGCTTGTGGAGACAAAAGTAAAGAAAAAAGTAAACGCACTGCCTGAAAGAATTGGTCTTACATGAAAGGTGAGTATTTAACATCATTAACTGGTCCAAAATGGTTTATTATCAATGAATATGTAAAATTTATTTACTACACTGCAACTCCTTAAAAATACGGTATGTAAATAAAAACTGCCTAAGTTTCATGGTACAGCATATCAACTACCCAAATTAGATACTGAAAATATGACTGCTCACTTGGCCAACACGATCTGGTTCCTCTTTCTTTTCTGTATCTTGGCGTGGATTTGCACTCATTCGAGCTGATTCCAAGAAAGAGTCAATTGCTTGGTGAGTTATCTGTCTTTCATTGGAAATCAATGCTTCTTCTTGTTCTCCCTTCATCAATACAAAGGAGACTTCTGGCAGGTTCTGAAACAAACAAAACAAATTACAAATCACAGCTGAAAACATGATCACTTATTAATTATATCTATCCCATCATGAACAAATTCCAGTGTACCATACAACTAAGTTAAAAGGGCAACTAAAAAAAAAAAAAGCTTTCATGGGATTTATAAAAAAGATAAAAATGCTTTAAAAGCAATCCTTACAACATACATGTACTTTTTTGAAAAGATCTCCCTTAGAGTAGTAGCTATTCATAAAAAAGCAAGAGTATTTAATTACTTGCATCAAGGAGTTATATTTTGTTCTCTATATTTATTTGTTTGCCTCTTACTTAGCAAAATTTCTTAAAAATTGTGTTTAGATTTTTATACAAATTTGATTCTGGGAGATAGGGGACTACAACTTTAGGTTCCAAGGAACCTTTTTTGGGGGTGGATTGCTAAGTCTAGATGGAGGTTTGCAGTCTCCATACACCTTTTAATACTTTATAAAATTAACACATATTTTTAAACTTATGGACTCTGGAGGTCAGCTGTCATAGTAGATAAAATGTTATCATTAACAAGGTTTTCCTGTAACAAGCAAAAACTTTAAAATATTATCAAATCAATCTTGCTTAAACTGTAATTGTCATTCTTAAAAGTACTACAGTGAAATTTCCCTTCCAACGGATGTGGAGAATCTACATGAATGAAATAATTAACGACCATAGTGTTTCTCTAATCACAAACAAAACCAGAATGCTCTCTTATATTCTAATCATATATAAAGTCTATCATTTATGGTCAAAAATTTTGAATACTCACAGTCAACCTCCAGATAATGTAATTCCCAATATCTCCCATATTCTATGTTAGGTCTTCAAAATGCAGATCTTAATCATGTTTCCATGGGATGACTTCCATTTGGGTAGTTCTTAGCAAGTCAAATTTTTCTTGGTAAATGAGGAAAACTGAATTCTATAAACAATAGAATATCTTTGTATTCAACTCAAAAGCAAAACTTACTAATGGAGCAGGAGCCTCAACGTTTTCATTTTCTTGTCTGAATGCTCTTACTTCATCTTCCCTTTCTGCTTCCAAATCTCTCTCTGTATTTTCGGTCAAAGTTAAGAAGTGATCCATAATCTGAAAGTACAAAGAAATGGCTGTTAAAATCTAGAGAGAATTCCACACAAAGAAAACACTATTCTGTTAATTTGTTATGCAATATTTTCAAAACTTACTTGCTTTTCATATAAGAAAACAAGAAAATATATTGAGTATCTAAGCTATGATTAAGAGCCATATCTCTCCAAGTTTAGCACATATCATCATCAACGTGTTTTAAAGTTACTCAAACAGTTATGCTCTTGAACAGCATTGCCACTCATTTGAAAGTAGAACATAGTATTGGTCTTATCGAACAATTTTTAGTCCATTTTATTTATTTCACAAGATTCACTTACAACAATACAAAATCAAGATAATATGTGTTCTTGCACATGGATCTTGCCTCCAACATATTGTCAAGTGCTTAAATCAAAATAATACTATGCATCACCAAACAAAACTCAAATAGTACTGTTTGCAAACCATAATTGATGCAAGAGGTGTTTTCACATATGCAGATCACTACTGATCAGACAAAGTATCACTATAAGGCATATTGCAACTAATTCAAACTACTGGACATGCAAAGATGAAAAATTAAAAAAATGAGGAATAACCTTTAGTTAAATAAATATATGTATTCTGAAATAATTTATAAGAAAACAAAATTCATGGTGAATTGAAACTTACCCTCTGAATACGATCCTGATCTGCACCTTTCTTTTTCTCTCCCTCTATGAAAGGTTTCATTTCTAAGTAAGTTGTGTACCTTTCAAATGGACTAATAAACTGCTTTGATAGTTCATAGTGTCCTTTCAACTTGTGATCTAAATTAGTCTGTAAATGAGAAAAAATTTTATTATAAAAAGACTCCAACATATGTGCATATTTCTTTGAACTAAGATAAACTTTTCATACAAACCCATGCCTCATATATGCTCACATTTGTGGTCCTCAATTTTCAAAGACTCTACTGTCATTTTCCAACAGACAGAGGAAGATCAGTAGTATGTAGCACATGCTACCTGCACAACCACAGGTAGCCATCAATTACCCTCAACAATTTGGATGTTATATTGGAAATGAGGCTGCTGTCAAATGCCTTCTCACAATCAACAAATTTCATCTGGAGACTTTTGGTTAATTTGCAAAACTACAATACACAAAAGCTTCATTTGCAAAAGCACAAGTATGAAATACTTTAACATGGAGAGAAATACAACACCAAACAAAGAGAAGAAATGAATAATTAAGAACAATAAATCAGGGGCGGGGTTACCTCGAACGGGATCAAATACCCGATCCTGAGAACATCCACCACCCACTGCTCTGCCCCTAGTTCCTGCCACACCTTCCAGTGATTTGCCAGGCAACCCCCCACTGGTGTGGCCGAGTGATGAGAGGCGCCCATCCTATCTTCTTGAGCCTCTCCCTCTTCCCCTTCCTTTGTTGTTTCTATTGTGAAAGGGCCGATGAGTTAGCCTCTTTGGGGAAGAGGGTCTTGTGGCTCTATTAGGGATGTTATGTCTCACTGTCTTCTTTCGAGACATTTGCTGCTGTCTTCCCTCCAAAGGACGTAGCTTGACTGTTTAGGACGTTTTCCCTAACTGCCTGCTGCACCAACCTATCGTTAGTGTCCATCCTTCTTCTATCTATCGCCTCTTCCAGTATGACCTCCGGCAACAGCAGTTGCGACTCCAAGATATCCCCATTTCTCATCGCTAACAGGGAATCCAAATCCACATTGCGGCTTAGTCTAGCCAACGCTGCATCTCTCCTCATTAGCAGGATATTTGCCCAAACATTGGCACTTACGTTTGTCAGGTACGCAATCACCTTGGAACCTGACTGTAGTAATCTAATGAACAATGATTCATCCACTAATTTTCTTGTTACTTCCGAGGATGCAATCTTCGCCACTGCTGTTGACCAAAGATCTAACCAAGAAGCAGCCTGAAAGACAGAAGAAGCTGTTGCTTCTAACGTAGCAGCCTCTTGGTACGTCATCGAAGGGCACTCCATTTTAACCTGATCCAAGCTTAATCCAGGCCTTAATCTTACAACATTAGGGTTCACTTGTCTAGACACCAAAGGGACCTTCGGTGTCGTATAATATTTGCTTTGCTTTATCATTGGAGGGGGAATAAATTTATATGATCTATTAGATCTTAAGGAATTATCCCTTCCTGCAATCTTTGCGTTTACGTGTTGCAAGACCGAATCCGCATGACTCGAACAAGGCAATTCATACGACACCTTGGTATCCCTTTTTAATCCAAATGCCATGTCAATTCCAGGCGGAAGCATACTGGCCGGTGTTTCTGTCTTCTCCGAAAGGTTATTGAATTGACGAATCAAATCAATCACCTCTGCATAAGAGGCCAGAAACTCTTGGTTTTCTCCTTCCTCCGGCTCTAATGTACCATTCTCCGTCACAAGGGATGTTGTCTCGCCCCTATCTTCTGACAGACGGCCCGGAATTCCACGGCCGCCTGCCCCTACGGCCGCGGTCTCTTTGATCTTTGCTGGCCGCCGTTGGCTCGATCCCGGATAGTCAGCAGGGGAACGAGAACGCCTCACTCTTTCTCTGCTTCCTGATCTAGAGCGAGAATCTCGTCTAGATCTCCAAGATGAAGGCTCCCTTAAAACAGATATAACTTCGTCTCTATTAGTATTGGTATCATTTATGAGCGTCGGAGAACTCGGCCTTGACCTTTCATCCAGACGGACACTGCCTTCCACGAACGTATCCGCCGAGGTTGCCAACTCCCTATTTTTCGTACTTTTAATAGGAGTCTTATCGTCCTTCGTATGTATTTTGAACGGCCTTACGGGTGAAACTGGGACCTGCATTCTATCCTCTGCTGCACCTTTTGCCGCCAACGTCGATTTTACCAGCGGTATCGTAGTTTTTGCGATCCGAACTGGCAACTCCGCATCGGCCGCTAGTCCGTCGGCCGTCGCCTCTCTCGCTTGTTCGGATTCTTGCGAACGGCTTCGTCTGCTAACCTTGTGCTTACTAGCCACTGACTTCCCGACCTTCCTGCTGACTTGGATATGACAGTCTTGGTCTGAAGATGAAGAAGAATTGATTCTTCTCCTCTTAGCCTGAGGATCAGTCAGGAACTCCCGAATCCTCCTCCAACGCTTGACTGGCGCTCGCCGTGACGTTATCGGACTTAGCGATGACGCCGAACTAGAGGAAGAAGACGAAGAAGGTGAATCACACTTTTTCTTTTTGTCTCTCTTATCCATTCTCTTCTCTATATCCTGTAATTTCTGCATTACAGTTTGCATTGACGGGTCAGAAGGCGTATTAGCGTCTGGGAGCAGCGAAATAGGCCGAGAAGCAGTCTGTGATGTCATCACGCCTGCCATATCGGTGTGTGACGTATGTTGTGACGTCATCCCTCTCGTAGGGAGAGACTGAGAGGTTTCTGCTGGCAACCGCACGTTTGCTGACAAACTACCTCCCACGTTCTGCATCGCTGTAAACACCGAGTTTGATGGGGTAGCCGCGGCATTAATTCCCATAAATTGCAAGCCCGGGGGATGAGGAACATTCAGCGCTGCCGGACCCTGCTGGAACCGTGACGCCATATAATGCGCAAGCAGACCATCCAAGGTTGGTACGCCTGGTAGGCCCAGCGCTGACCACATACCATCCAACCTATGCACTTGGGGAGCAGGAGCCTGGAACAAAGATGGCGGATCTCCCCCTCTACTTGCTGGGAACAAAGGAGAGTGCATATTATTCATAAAATTACCCAAGGCCCCTCCTGACGTTTCCGATACTGAACCGCTAGGAGAAACCGAAGGGGTATGAGACAAATCAAAAGCAGGTGGAGAAACATATGGAGCAGCCTGGTTTATTGCCGATACAAAAGAAGCCGGTAAGGTTTGGTCATCCAAAGATGGCGTCACCACCTTCCTTTTGTATTGGCTTTTCTCATACAACTTTTTCCACTGTTCCACCAACCAACCGCGACAAACAGAACATGGATTAGTAATCGTACATACGTTTTCCCTGCACCTACTACACGTTGGATGAGGATCCCTCGACACCGAAGTTAGGAACCTAGAACATGGAAAGCCACTGACTCCTGGGCATTTCCTTTGTCTCCTCTTCGAAACGGCAGACGATCCCGATGTTGAGGCAAAATTCTCCATCATACCATTTATACACTCTTCACTCACACTGAGCACACTCGGAGAAAGAAAAGGTAATAAGAAATGAAAAATGAAATGGATAAAAAACGGGCAAACTGAAAAACCGGCTTTAAATCAGATAGACAGTAACACGTCTTATCTTAAAGGCGGTAGGAAAATAACTGATGGGTCACAGGTAGCCGTGGGCATTCTGGGTATACATGCCCTGTGACCTGGCATAGATGCCAAGAGTCCCTGGATCTCACAAGTGTAATTTTAATTCTACCGGTTTCCAGCTTGGCGCTAGTAAATCCTAATGTTAAGACCGAAGGTTTGTTCCGTATATGAACAAATAAACATTCATTAAAAGAACTATATAGGAATACAATACCTTAATGCATCCAAACATCTGTGATAATTCTTTGAGTGCTACTTTTATTTTGTGCTCTTCAAACAAGTCGCCAAGTAGATTATCGCCTGGGTTAATAAGAACTGCCAATCCCACAGGGTTTTCTTCACATTGCGATAAGTCGTGCCTGTTTATAAGTTCAGAGCCAAGGTCATCTGTTGTTGTACAAGAGGCGAGCTGATTTTCAAGAATTGAAGGTTTTATCTGTAAAAGAAAATAAACAATAGTTAAATTAATCAATAATGAAAGCAAGCCACAAATGCATCTAACATCTTTTATACAAGAGATAAGACTGTAACTACAAATTAGCAGCGTGTGAATAAAGTGCTTTGACAAACAAGACTGACATTTTGAAAGTAGAGGGCTATAAGCTGATTTTAAAGATGTCTTATACATGTTAAATAATGATATGGAAAAGAGGAAAAAGGGACTGAATATTGCAAACAAAACCAAGCTTATGATAATCAGAAAGGAAAGAGGCCAAGTAACGTAAAACAACCAATGTATATTATGAAGCAGGTACTGAGGGGACACAGAAAGAGTGGAAAGATATTGCTTGACTAATGGTCAATAAAAGCACACTACTAGAAAAATAAACCTTAAAATGACAATTTATGTCATGTGCGAGACCAGCAATATATAAGATGTGTATTGGGCCTGTACTACTTAATGCAACAGACAAATTATTCCTGAACTACACACATCAACTGGCCCATCCCTTGAGAGAAGCAAAAGTGAAGCTGGGAGAGACTTTTAAACCTCACCTACACAAAGAAAGTAACTCACTAACCATGCAAAACTAAGTTTGCTATTCCAAATAGGAAACATAAGAAGACGTACCCCCTGTGATATTACAAAGCCATCTGAAAAGGGAGACTTCTTCAGCTCAATTAAAAAGCAGCCAAAAAACCTACATAGAAAAATGCACTGTGCAGAATATCCTGAACAATGACGGGGGGCAAAACAGGATGGATGGGTCACAAGATGAAAGTACATACTCTACTAATGTTACCAGAAATGGTCATACCAAAAAGGTATCCATGTAACAGTGAGTGATATGCTTCAAGTAAAAAGACACATTTGCTGAGCCAAAATCCTGCTTTCACATGTCGCATACCATAAAGGTAGAAGTTTATAATTATACTATTATTTCATGAACACTAACCTTAGTCAGACATCATTACTACTTGTCACTGAATGGAATGCTTAATGGAAAACCTCTACCAGCACGAAATGAGTAATGTCTTGAAGACAAGGGTCTCCTTAGATAAAACCTCCAACATTCCTCACCAAGATCTAAAATAAAGCAATGGGGCAATGGAAAGACCCAATGAGATTCACAAGGAGCGAGTCACTTACAGCACTGATTATGGGAGTTGATTTCTCTGCTCCATAGCTCTAGTCCTAAAATCTCAAGCAAGTCTTAAATTCATATGGAGAAAAAGAAGTTTAAATCAACAAAAAAGTGTATAACCCATAGCTTTGGAAGGAGGGCAATGAATGCCTGATGTGAAAGCACTTAAAATCCTTACTGAAGTTATGAATCTAAGATACATGAGCAACTTTTTTGGCTGGCTGCTAGAATAAGACACACCATCTTTTCCTTGATGCCTGCATAGAAACAACATGAGGATAGAATACTGACGTATGAACAGGCACCAGTGCACTTAAACTCATATGAACAGAGTAGATAAAGAGGCCTGACTAGTTCAATTGTGGTCTAAAATGAACAATTTAGTTGGATTTACAAATATAAAAAAACTCAAAAATACTTCTATTTCCAATCTAAACATTTTGACATTCTCTTTCTGCTTTTGTTCTTCCTTACAACCTTTCATCCTTAAAGTTGCAAGTCTATCACTTCCTCCATGGTATAGTTCCTTTCTTTAATTTATTTACTTATTTTTGTGCCCTAAGCTAGGAAAGATCATCAGGTTGCCTGTCTTACTGGCCTTTGCTCTTAAAAAAAAAATTCCTGTACCCAAAAAAAGAATACAGGCACTCCCTGGTTATCGGTGGACTCAGTTATCGGCAATCCAGTGTTATAGCGCTCATCTACCGCCATAAAATTGGCGATTTTTGGCGCCATAACAGGTAGAGTTTCAGTCATCGGCACCATAACATCCCTAACAGAGGTGCCATAAGCTCCATTATGGCACCACAAATCGCAGAGTTTTGGTTAATGGCGGTTTTCATTTAGCAGCAGCCCCTACCCCCTCGGGAACCAAACCCCACAAATAACTAGGGACTGCCTGCATCAGTTACCTAAATTTTGGATGGCCTACTTGGTTAAGCATAACTAAATAAACAGGGTTGTATTTACAAAAGAAATCTCACTACATGAACAACACTTACATCTATGAGCGTTTGCTGCCTTGCTTCCCTAATGAGTGTATGCATCGTTAAAAGTTCTGTCTTGACCAATGGGGGGATAGGATTACAGCATGCAAGAATTCCTTGCATTTCTTTAGGTAAAACTTCACAAATTTGCAATAACATATGCTTAGGTAGCACATACCTGTAACGAAAAAAGAAATTAATTGATGCAAAACAAGATATGTATGAGGTATAATAAATCTCTTTTAAATACATCCTATAAATGTAAGGTTTATTTCTATATACAGTATAATGCAGGTTATTGTATACCACAATATGAACAAAAGGCAGTGGAAAAAATATAATTACATGAGCAAACTGGCTAAAAATTCCTGATGTAATTAACCCTTAAACGCCGAATGGACGTATTAAACGTCGAGTCAAAATGTCCCCCGTATGCCAAATGGACGTACCATACGTAGACTCAAAAAAGTTTTTTTTTTAAATTCGCGGAAAAATACTTATAGGTCTACAAGCCGAAAACTTTTGAATCACGCGCCTTGGGGGATGCTGGGAGTTCACGGATCAAGGCGTTGTTTTGTTTACAATCGTTACGCAGGCGTGCAAGCGCGAATTTCTTTCTTATCGCACTAAAAAGTATCAGTGACATATCTCAAAAATTATTTTGTCACTTTGACATAATTTTTGCACAGTTTTAAATTATCCGTTACATGAAGTATTATATATGAAAAAGTGCGCAATATCATTTAAAATACAACAAAAAAATACTCATGATTGTAGCTCTTATCAGTTTTGAAATATTTCCATATAAATAACGATAAGTGCCAAAATTTCAACCTTCGGTCAACTTTATTTCGATTTATGGTGAATTTATGAAAAACTTTTTCCTTACGTCCGCGAGGTAACTCTTCCGAAAAAAATCATACATGCGATTGTGGTAATGTTTGCACCATTTTAAAATTAGCCATTACATAAAGTTTTATATATGGAAATGTGTGCAATTTCATGCACAATACAACTAAAAACAACCCATGGTTGTAGCTTTTATCAGTTTTGAAATATTTTCATATAAAAAATGATAAGTGACAAATTTTCAACCTTCGGTCAATTTTGACTCTACCGAAATGGTCGAAAAACGCAATTGTAAGCTAAAACTCTTATATTTTAGTAATATTCAATCATTTACCCTCATTTTGTAACAAATTGGAAGTCTCTAGCACAATATTTCGATTTATGGTGAATTTATGAAAAAAATAACATTTTCCTTACGTCCGCGCGGTAACTCTTCCGAAAAATTCATACGTGCGATTGTGGTGATGTTTGCACCATTTTAAATTAGCCATTACATAAAGTTTTATATATGAAAATGTGCACAATTTCATGTAGAATACAACGAAAAATAATTGAAGGTTGTAGCTTTTCTCATTTTCGAAAAATTTGTATATAAATCACGATAAATAGACAAAAAACCATGTTCGGTCAACTTTGACTCTACCGAAATGGTCGAAAAACGCAATTGTCAGCTAAAACTCTTACATTTTAGTAATATGCAATCATTTGCCTTCATTTTGCAACAAATTGGAAGTCTCAAGCACAATATTTTGATTTATGGTGAATTTATGAAAAAAACTTCCTTCCCTCCGCGCGCGGATTCTCCGCCATAAATCTCCGAATTGTGTACATCGCATTCTTGGAAAATTTGCTCCGTTTCATATTAGGCATTTCATAGTTTTATATATGAAAATGTGCGCAATTTCATGTAGAATAAAAGGAAAAATATTTGAAGGTTGTAGCTTTTCTAATTTCCAAAATACTAATTGCATATAAAAAAAAAATTTATAAAAAAATTTCTACATTTGGTCAACTTTAACTCGTCCAAAATGGTCGAAAACTGCAATTGTAAGCTAAAACTCTTACAGTATCGTAATATTCCATTATTTAACTTCATCTTAAAACAAATTCGAAGTCTCTATAACAATATTTAGATTTATGGTGAATTTTTAAAAAAAATACTTTTTTACGTCCGCGCGTTACGAATTCATGCATCATTTTGTGATAATATTTTCTCTGTGTTGCTTTTATCGTTTTACAATGTGTTATATACCAAAAAGATTGCAATTTAGTTTACATTACAACGAAAAAAAAAGTAACTTGTTACCTTTAACCGTTTTGCGCACAGCGCGATTTGAATACAATTATATATGAAATTTCGTTTTTGCGCTATCATATATCGCATTATTTATATATGATAATGATAATTCTTATCATTTCTGATGGTTGCATACTAAACTTCAGGCAATGACAAAAAAAGGAGCAAAAAATGAACTCTTAATCTTCAAAACTAAGCGCGCTGTGATTTTTTGAAAAAAATTATTTTTTCCGCTTCCGCGCTCACTCCAAACCGGCCCCGGCATTCGGTAGAGGTTTTGATTTTTACCGCTTCAGCGTTTAAGGGTTAAATTGTGCTTTTGAAAAAACAAATACGTAACCTGAACTTAACTGACAAACCACAAAGAAACAAAATGAAATTTGAAAATAATTGCACAAATTCCATATCACCTTTATTTTGTACCATGAATTCACCAAAACTATACATACTGCACTCACTATATACAAAAAATTCTCACTAAAGAGAAATTACCACTGTAACGTACTCTGGGCTTTCATCCTGTTCCCTTGCGACTCGGTCTCGCCATAAATACAATGCCTGCAGTGCAAACATCTGTCTGGAATTAAAAGTCTTTCTGCTTCGACGGTATATTTCCATGTGACTATCAGGACCAACAATTGGTTTCTCATACCTCTGCAAGATAAAACATCAATATAAAACATTTATTATACAAAACACTCTTCATTTTTCCATTCTATAGGTATGCAATATATAGTATAGTTATCACTATTACCCAAGTATCACTGAAAAAGTGGTGCCTGCATCTGCAGATTTCAATTTATAAGACATTTTATGTTCTAATAACTCCATTCACATCCATGTAAGTACATGGACACATTTGGAATGTTTTCATTTTGCCCGTAACAAAACATTATAGTAACCTACTGCATAGGAGCACGAAAAGCACAATAAAGCAAATGATTATGTAATAAGCATTTTTCAAAGACGTAAACCTGGATTCCTTTATTATAGTGGTGGGCAATGCAGCTTGTTATATAAGTAGATAATGGATAGGGGTATACACCACTCAGTGACTAAGCTGCTCACTTTTTCCTTTGGCACCAAGGACAGAGCAGAGTTGATTTGAGGTGAGATTAAGATAAGACTGGGTTTGGATATTTAGGACAATGCAAATCATTCTCATAACTTGTTATTTGTTCCTATGAAATACAAACCTTTGACTTTATTATATTGTAGACTTGCCCCTTAGGAAGGTCATCTTGTGGAACGTGAACGACATCATTCCTTCACAACCCTTATCCTGGTCATGATAATGACAAAGGAGGAAAAACTAGAAAGTGGGAACAGACCCAACAGAAGTTGGAACTTTGGTGATTAGCGTAAGTACCCACTCACTGACTGTATAGGAACAGGAGACATGGTTGAAAAGAATGACAGAGAGATTTGGAAGTTACAAAAGCTTGCACATGACAACACCAAGAACTGCTTTTGGGCCTTCTTACACTCAGTGCCATACTTCACCTACTTCACTGAGACCAAGAAAAGCATTCTTCAGGTAGATCAAGAGTATTAGTCTAACCCCAGAAAAAACAGCACAAAGAATGAGGATCTACAGTCGTGGGAGACGTAAAGCAACCATATGCACCCCTGAACTCTTGACTGATTCTGCTTGCATTTACTATTCTTAGACCAGCACTATCCATAGAAGTAAAAGTGTCATCTACAAATAGCTGTTTGAAAAAGTCAATTGTACATTTGGTGAGAAATGGGTATCCACCTTCCTCAAATACATACCACTAATTACCGTGTAGAGAAACTTTAACAACCAATTCCAGCTGGCAATGGGATATACGTACTCCTATATAAAAGGTTTCTGCAATGTTTCACTACATTGTAATAAATGACCACTAGGGAAGTTCTGCTGGAGTAGATTAGTACACTGAAATCAGTGGCTGTATTTTTGCAATCATAGTTAATTGGTAAAGTGGTCTGGGTTAGCCAAAGATCTGACCCGCATGAGCCTGGCAATTAAACGTAATGGTTGAGGTTAATATGTTGCAGCATAAACTACTGGCTCACAACTGGCATGTTGTTCCTGGAGGATCTTGTTAGAAGAAAAGTTCTATTCAAAATTTAATTTCACTGAAGCAACCATCATTTTTAATGACATCTGTATAAGAGAGGGTGTCCTTCCCAATTACGAGGGTTGTCCGTAAAAGGTTCCCAAAGATTTTTCACAATGAAAAACATGATTATTGGCATTGAATAATACATTTTTGGAAAGCTTAGACTTTTTCCTATTTTTCGACATGATCGCAGTTCAGATCAATGCATTTTTGCACGCGGTGTACCATCTTCTTTATGCCTGAATCATAGAACTCTCCCACTGCTCCGCAAAAGTAGCTTAAAACTTTTTCTTTCAGCTCCCCTCCGGTTCTGAAATGCGTTATGGACGTCTGTACCTCCGCCTTTGAATTCTCTGCACCATTGGCGCATGTGTTGTACGCACATACACTTTTCTCCATAGACTTCACACAGTTGGAAATGAATGTCCACCAGTGCAGTGTTTTTTGCACACAAAAAACAAATCACAGAGCGTAGTTCGCACCTGGCGAGAGAAGCGGGTGGGAGCTCCATCTCTATCGGCTGCCAAGCCAAGGCTGAGTGTCACAGACAGCACGCCGGGGAGGAGACTGGGAGAGGGGGAACCAAGCTATACGCCAGTGTCACCGGATCCCGCGTAACAGCGTTTTCCTTGCGACTGCAGCTCCTTGAGAACCTTATTATATGGACAACCCAAGTGCATTACCACAATTATTTTCATTACTCTTATTCGTGTGAATATAATATGGAACAACCAACATGAGTTACACCTGGCAATGCAGGTGCCTTACAATAAAGATCCACTTTGTGAGAGAATGAAAACAGCAGATTGAAATTCATTACTCAAACTCACAATGTGATTTGGGAAAAAAAATCTGAAATGTGCAATGAATTAAAATGCACGGATCTAAAGAGAACAAATGAAAAATGACAAATTTTTAATCAATCTGCATTTTCCATAGTTAACAAACCTTCGGTCTTAACAATATGATAATCTTCTAGCGCTAGCTGGAAACCATATTAAAACAATCAAAGATTTTAAAACAAGGAATCTGTGGCATCAGCAACTCATGCATATACAAGGCGGATGCTGGTCATCGACCAAGCCCAAAACCCTGTGATGCGCTAGTCTTTCTTTGACCGCCTTGGAGAGTGCATCGCTTTGCTCTCCTTTTCCAAGCCAATTTTTTTTTATCATAGCCTGCGCTTGTTTCTTTTTATTTAGCCAGAAGTTCTGTGGCCATCAACGTTATTTATTCAGTAATGTCTCAGTTTTATCAAGGTAATATATTTTGTGCATACACTATAAAATATATATAAACAAATTTCATTCTTACCTTTGCGCATATTTCAGCTGATCGGCTGTATACGGCAGTTATCAGATTATTCAGGTTGTTTCCCTTTTGAATCAATTCATTCCTCATCATGTCAAATATGTATAACAAATGATGAGAATCTTGTCTTGCGTAGTTGGTAAAATCTTCTGGCAGTGGCCTGAGAATAGAATGAAACAAATACATGTTAGTTTATGATTTTACACTTTACCATATAAACAGAGAGAGAGAGAGAGAGAGAGAGAGAGAGAGAGAGAGAGAGAGAGAGAGAGAGAGAGAGAGAGAGAGAGCTAATTTTGTTTGGGCTACAAACTCTGGAATTGCTGTCAAGTCTGCAATACCTTGAAATAAGTGTAAGCTATAATACTGGAAGGTCTTTGTTACTCATGAAATATCTGATAAGCTGAGAACCTACTCAATAACAGAAATGGGAACAATAAGGTACACTCATCTTTTTTAGCAGGTTTTATCATTTTACACTTAGCAATTATCACTATTCTAGTAGCATTCATAAGCTTGTAATTACATTTGCAAAACCTATCACTGTAAATGTGTCTTGTGAAATGGCAATCTTACCTTATTCTCCAGTCAGCTCTTTGATACACTTTATTTGCCTCAATACTGCAGAAACGGGACAGAAGAGCTGCTAGAGATCGGTGGGGATATTCCAATACAACAGCTGCTTGATGAGTATCGAAAAGATTGACAATGTAGACACCAAAATCACGCTGGAGCCAGAGGATGTCATGATCTGCTCCATGGGCTACCTAAAAATCATAAAATTGATTAATTTTAAGAACAATCATAATAATTTGTGAATGAAGTAAGATAATTTCTCAATATTAACATACTTAACATTTATGGTGAATATAGTACACTGGAATCGCTGTAGATGTTCCAAATATTATTTTTCTTTGAACTAAAGATTATTATATATATCCATAATGCATATTCAAAAAAGGCTATAGCCTTACTATTCAGGCCATTTCTGGTCCCCTGCAATATGCCCAAAGTCAAACCAATTGTCCAAATGTGGCCATTTTCCATGCATAATGATCTTTTGCTTGCAATTAGTCCAATTTTTTCATATCAATTAATAGCATACTCAGGGCAATGTTATGTCCCACAAAATTAATTTACGTTCAAGAATAATTTGGAAAAAGACCTAATGGCCCACCAAGGTACACGGCAGATGGTATCTAGAGTTCTTTGCAGTGTCCTTTCACACCCAAGCTACACTACTTTCTTTCTTTTACTTTTTTTCCATTCCCTTTTGTCTCTTGTCACCTATTTCTAATTTTCATCTCTCATTTGAGGACAAATCCTAAGGGTATGCCCTATAGGTCCAGACTTAGCAGGTTTTACATTGAATATCAGTAAAGTTTATGGTCAACCAAGCTAATGTCATATGAGTTCTCCTAACTAATTACCTGAGAAGGTATCAGTCTAAACTGAATTCTTTTACATTAAAAACCCTCAGACTTAAGGGAGCCAGTAATGAGAGGGATGTGTTCACTATCAAGATAGATCACACCAAAATCACGAAGGGTTCATATAGCCACTCCAATTATAACTTAGGTACCATCCATGTGATATACAGTAACTAATACACTTTGCACTTGTAATACATTTTCCAAAACCATTTCTATACATTTCAAAACTATTTTAATGATCAAGCATCTTTTGTAACCTCTGTAGTCCACATGGAACTGAACATTACTGAATAATCAAAGCTTCAATATGATAATAAACTCAAAATAGGGAAAATAGTATAATGACAGAGAATAGTCACCCTTGCATTTATATAACTCAAAAATAAGTGTTTAATTTTAGCAACTTACCTTTGTAATTTTTGGGTCTGTGAATACTTCATTAAGAATTGTAAGCTTGCCTCGGAGTGCCAATGGATCAATTATGTAGTCCATCTCCCTTGTTGATATTTGCATAAGACATGCAAGTCCTTGATATGATCTATATGAGTGATGCTGAAAGGGAAAACTTTGGTGAGTTCCTTGGTTATAATGCATGTTCTAGTGCTGGGTACTTCTAAATATAGTTTTAAAACTGCAACACGAAAAATAAGTTCTTGATAAAATGGAGATAGTTACCTATTACTGTTGTAATGTTTGCAAACAGTTATTTCTATAAAAAAAAGGAAACAAGAAAATAATAGACTAATTGCTATACACACATATGTAAGGAACGTACACAAGAACCAAAAAAAAGGAAACAAGAAAATAATAGACAAATTGCTATACACACATATGTAAGGAACGTACACAAGAACCAACTAACATAAAATTAGTAGCTCTTCATCATAGGAGATTGTTACCTATTACTACTGTAAGTTTTGAAAAATATTATTTTTCAAAAAAAGGAATCAATGTCATACAAATGCAATGAATGTTTGCCCGAAAAAACAAATTTTGCATACAAAGTACCTAAACTGAAATATCTTAGTCCAAACCCAAACACATATGCTCAAGGTTGCTTAGTTTGATTTTATCACTCAAGTACCAAAAATTATTCCAACTGCCAAATCAAAATGAAAAATGAAGAATAATGAAAATGAGCTCACACACCATAAAATACATGCACAGCATCAGTCTCATCAAACTTAACAAAACCATTTGGGTCAACAGTTACCTAAGATAAAGTTAATATTTTCCAATGACTAAAGATACATTTATTTATAAGAAAAACATGGTACTCACAATCCAGTGTTTAATAACTATGGCTTACTAGCAAGAAAATGAGATGAATTAGAAATGAACTGTACAAATAACTGTGTATCCCTATTTCCTAACTAGTGTAGTCCACCTCTTTCACTGTGTCTACTTTATTCTCCCTGTTTACTAACCTGTATTTAAAATGCTGTAAAGACCTGAAAAGTGCTCATTGAAGGAAAGGCTGAGCTCTCCTAAAAAAGCTTCAGTTTTTAGTCTGAATCTTCATTCCCTAATTATTTCTTTTTTGACAAAGTTTTCTGTATTATTCTAAACAGTAATCCCATGGTATACTTTACCTCTATATCAAAACCAAATGCTTTGCACTCTTTTAGTTCTGAAACCATTCTTGCCAAATCTTCCACTGTCTCTACCATGATAATAGGAGTATCTGCAACTGGATTAGGAAGCTGAGGTGTTACTGGTTCAAGCTGTGAAGGTGCAGGGTTCCAGTGTTGGAGTTCATATTCATATGGATGTGAATAACTGAAAGAAAAGTTTTGCAGCTTAATATTCAGAGAGCTAAAACTTCTAACACCAAGATTTCTAGAAGCCTTTAATCATAGGAATAACTACGGTTTTCTATGCCATATAAACTATTGTTTAAAAAGGACTTTTATTGTTACTGCTAACTCATTTCGCACTACCTGAGAGCCATGTCTATTCTTAAAGGGCTCACACAAAGGATCTGTTCTGAACTGAGATGAGAATTAAAGCAAACAAGAAAAGAACAGAGAAACCAATAAGATAAAATGAAGAGAGCAATGCCCAACTTTTAGAATCTCCTGAGTGGAATGTCCTTCTCCCAAACAATAGTTATTACTGTGCTTAGAAATGTGACTCAGAGCTCTCAATAAACTATTTTATTATCATGTCCATCTAAATATTGTATGTAAACCAAAAAATAATGAATATTTAATATTTGCCTCTAAAATGAGGCATTTAAGAGTCATGTTATTACCTACATGTAAATTTTAACAAAGTTTAGCTTTGAGAATGTGATTAAAAACAACAAAACAAATTAACACATTTTATCTACATCTTCTATAAACTGGAGCAACCGACATACTGTCCCTAAATCAAATTTTACAAAATCATAACAATAAAATTTGAAACTTTCAAAACCTTTCAAGATTTCAAGTAAATAAAAGTATTTCAGCACAAAAGTCAATTGTGATTCAACCAAAACTTACTATTCTTTTCCACTGTCATCAATACACAGCATAATTGAGAGAGGCTTTATGTTGTTGGGCTTTTCATCTATCAGAGGCAGAAAAGGTCTCTTATGAGAGTTGTCTACTTTCTTCTCGAAGAATATTTGGGGTTTCTGAACACTGCGGGATGCAAGGAGAACAACACTCTTCCCAGTAGCAACAGAAGGACCCTACAATTTAGGAAGAAAATATCTATTTAAAAGCCAAGTATTTTCATTTAATGTTCACAAAAGTAAAGAAAAAAAAAGGATAGATCATTATACATGAGAGAAAATCACTTAATTCTACCTTTTATAGTACATACTCACCTCAACTTTTTTCAGGCTGGAGGGATCAAGGATCTCTGCATCAGCATTCTTCCTCAAACCTGAGGCCTCATCAATATCTGAATTCTGAAAGTAACACATTCTCATGTATATCTAAAGATCAGTATTTCAAGATGTACCTAACTGCTGAAGCAAAAAATTTATCCAGCAATACCACCTTCATCTTAAAATATGCAACTAGTACACAAATAAAAGCACCTTACCAGAATTAAATCATAAATTTAATTACATCAAGCAATTCCAAAAATTCAAATTGCAAATATCCTAATAAAAAAAAGAAAAAAAAGAGGAATTAATAGCTACAAAATTTCGAATGTATATTATAAAAACATTAAAGTACAAATGTTCTGACTTACAATCCTCTCAAAGACTGCATCATTTCCCTCACGAACCATGTCAAACTGATCAAGTAATTTGTGCCGTGTTAGGCCAATTTTGATATCCTGGTGTTTGAATATATTGCTGATCCTGAAATAAAACAGGAATGAAAATAGAACATGTTTAAAACAGAACTTCCTAAGACCACAGGCATATTTCAATTCCACCATGAAGAAAGCATAGTATGTATACAGTACAGTATTCTTCATTCCAAAATACCCGGGGCTTGGCAATAAATACTCTCATACATACTAGTAAAATCAACTTACAAGCCAAGCAAGGGACATTTTCATAATTTGAAGCTGGAAATGCTGTATAAAGTTCAAAATGTGTATATTTACACACTCTCAATACCCTTGAATTATGTATACAGAACATGTGAATATAATTCACTTGATTATTAGAAATTATCAAATGTATTGTGTAACAAAATTTCTTTCAAGAATCATAAAAATATGTTCTGAAGTACTGTATCTCTTCTGTGCTAATTACCAATTTAAACTACAGTAGTCACATGCGGTTCACCAATCACTACAATTACGCTGCTGCAGTTAAAATGAGAGAATTTTCTAAGTGTGACAGAAAACTTTCAATCATAAAAAGCAGACACTGTAGGGGATTCTAACAAATTTCCATTACTGTAGTATCTACTTACTTCATAAAATAAAAATGTAAAATAATAGCACAAACTAACAAATAATCACTAAAGGTAGTAAGATCTCCAACAAGTCACTTCTAATGCTGACATAAATAAACATAATACTGTACTTACAAAGACATCAAGCTGCCATTGACCTGTGCTATAGTACGCTCCACTCCTGAGTAGTCTCGATAATGATGCCATCCTGAAAGCTCACCACTAAGCTTCTGACAATTTCGGACACAGACCATAACATCCTAAAATAAAAATGAGAACATGAACAGTACTCTCTTCAGGAAGAGGCAAAACAGATGATGAGAGACAATCGTGCCCACCCCTTGAGTTGCTTTCTAGCAGGCCTGAGGCAGTACATTTATGAATATTTCCATTTGTATATTCCATAGTACAATATAAGAACCACAGTCTTATAGGCCTTCCTTACCTTTGCGTGCATGTACATAACAAAGATGCTGATACCAACTTTGCAAAATGAATATCACACTCCAGCTCAAAAAAGGTACAAGCACATGAAGAACCATAAAGGAAATGAGCTATGCAAATAACAAAACTTATGGAAGACCTTCAACATAAAAATCTTCAGATACCAGTTATTAATGGTTATTACCAAAAATTTAGAATGAACAGAAAAGACCACCTTGAGCAATTCTTATTTTAACATCAGTGTTAATAAAAGAAAATCCCACACACAACAGCAAAGTTCACGGAGTATGTATTATATGATACATTTCAGGTACTGCAAAAATTACTTACTGGTGTTAAGGGCAAGATCAGTTGTTTTACAACACTAAGAATCACTATATATATACCATGGTGTTACAAATGTAGCCTACTAAAGTGAATCATAGAGAGTAGGCATAGGTTAGCGCAAGATTACCAAATCAACCTTTCATTCCAGATCTATGTCTACCACTGGAGGGAGCTAATTTTCCATAAAAAAGAGCAAATAGTACCTTAAATGAAAGTTGCAAAACCAGCTAAAAAATTTCCAGTTACTCCCCCCCCCCTCCCCCCCTTACAGAAGCCCCAGTTTCTGAACACTAAAAGGCCAAACATTACCATTAGATATATGCAGAAATAATTGTAATGAGTTAGGCTACTGCATTTCTGATGTAAATGAATACAAAAATTTGTCAGAAAAGCCAGACTTCAGTTTTAGACGGAAGAGTTAAGAGTGTGATAAATTGTACTCTGCTCTATTACCACAACCACTCCCAAGAGTACTGTAATACAGCCCCCATAAACTATAGATAGTATATATTTCGGTAAAATTTTTACTATAATTTTCGTAATATGCACAATAAGTAGACTTAAAGCACAGCATAAAAATTCTGCATGGTGATAATAAAGTAAAATACCCTAATATCAAAATGGGAGCCAGATGAGAATGATGACGCAGGGGAAAAAAAATACACTTTCCTAGAATGCCACATCCTGACCTAGCCATATCTTACTTCCTAACCTGAATTAGGTCACTATGCCCTGACTTGGCTGGCGGGCTTCGCTGCCCTGGACAACGCCACCCCTCGCCGTTCCCCCACAAAGGAAATACTGAATATCAGAAATATGGATTAAGTTCCACTCAGGTGTAGTATGAGAGTCTACTCCCATTATTCTCCAAATTACATCTAGGGTAAATGACCAAGTGGCTACATAGCGGCCACCTTCCCGAAAAAGTACTTGAATTTGCTGGCCCCTCCTGGCAGCACACCAAAACCTCCATGTTCCTCTTGAAGTAAATGTTTTCTTGTAATTACAAAATAATGGTTTAATTCAAGCGCTTTTCTGGGAGGTGGCCATGTTCCGAGAGAAGTGGCCGATACTTAGCCGTTCGGTCAATTACCCTACTACATTAGAGATTAGCCTGTCCTACTTCAGTAATAGCCTACAGCCTGTAACTCGTCTCACTTCTTTCAAATGAGCACCCCATTTTTAGAAGCTTGAATTTTGAGTCAATGGCATCTGTGGTGTAATTGTTCCATATGTGAGCGGTGACACGGCGGCCACCTCTCTCGGGACACGGCCACTTTCTAAAAAAGCGTTTGAATTATGCCATTATTCCGTAATTCAAATACTTTTTCGGGAAGGTGGCCATATTCCAGGATCGGTGGCCGCTAATGTCAAAGCTCGGTCATTTACCTTATAGGGGGGAAAAACCAGCGACTACCAACCCTTATCACGGTTTTCAGGTCTTATTTACTCGATATTTAAATGGTGAAACAAGAATACAATTACAACTCCAAGCATACCATTCAAAAGACTGAAGTTTCATCAACATAATGTGATATATGAAAGCCCCATACGAAATAAAATAAGCATGTGACGCTCTTCGTAAAATATGTTTTCAAGGCAGTTTTGAAATCCAATATGGTGGCTACCGTGGGATGTACAGGTTTTGATCAGTGACGAAAATCATCTTTCCCAGCCTTCCCAGCAATCATTTGAACAATGTTAGCGTATGTATGTAACGTTTATTGATCTTACTCAAGATTGCAGTTGTAATCAGCACAATAAAACAACATTTTGTTGCCTATATTACTGAAAGTATGAAACTTTTTATTCCCGGGGTCATGGTTTGAACTGAATTAATTCTTACCTTGTAATCGGTGGTTTTTATCCTTACTGCCATCACAACTGAAACTCCACAGTGCTTATATGATTGTTATTATACACATTTTGGTCTCAGTTCACTCCACATTGCACTTTAAACAAGTTGCTGTTCCTGGTTCCTAAGCGCGCGCGCCACAAACACAGTTACCAACAGCAGACGACGAAACTGCAAAGTTTTATTCCTTAAATTGTTTACTTTACTCGTTATTTAGTTCAAATTTACTTTGTTATTTAAAAATTTTAATTTAATTCATGTATATTATCCCTTTTTTGCAATCAAATTACCCCGAAAAATTACAGATATTTCTAAAGTAGATACAATCAAATGTTTCTAACGTTTTCGTACATCTGGCTGCCGAAAACCATAGAGGAACGACTACGGATAAGTGAATTATATACATTTTTTTTTTTTGCTTTTTTGTTTTTGCTAGCCACTTTGTTTCATTGATTTCAGTCTATGATTAAGCAATTTTGAATTTCTTTAATAACCGTATGCCAGAAATAAATGTAACCTTTAATGTTTGCATGCTAAGAATGGCAAAATCATCGTTGCCACATTAGTGGAGGCTTCACACATACGCCGTTTCATTATTATAAACTGTTTCCATGAATTCTAGTTGTCATAGTAATCCAATAATGATAAAATTGCTTTAATATTTATGTATATAAACTTCCAATACATAGCCTAATTTCACCA
Organism: Macrobrachium nipponense; assembly: GCF_015104395.2. Taxonomy (NCBI): domain Eukaryota; kingdom Metazoa; phylum Arthropoda; class Malacostraca; order Decapoda; family Palaemonidae; genus Macrobrachium; species Macrobrachium nipponense. The sequence continues at coordinate 9,793,463 of NC_087212.1, forward strand.
ATTTCAACGTTTTGTGTGTAGTCTTATACCCAGTTTGGAGGGTCAACACATACCGAATGGCAACAGAGAGAGAGAGAGAGAGAGAGAGAAAGGAAGGCGAAGGAGCGAAGAAGGAAAGGGGTGGCGGTGGAGGGGGGGGAGAGGGTAGGTGGAGCTTTATACGCGTGTTCGTATCCATTTCTGCATAATGGAGTTTTTGTCTCTTGGTACAAGGACAAGTGTCGTTATTCTTTACGATTAGTAATTCACGATACCCTTATAAATTACGGCACTGGGTGTAATGCACTATAGCAAAATCTCGTTCTGATACGAGTGTTCGTTACAGAAATAGGTATTGCCCAAAAACGTGCTTGCACTGTCTCTGAAACCCATAGTAGGTATGCTGCTTAGTTGTCAATCAAGTTTTTTGTAATCAAGTATTTTTTACAAGCTAGCTATTGAATAAATTTGTATTTTTCTCAATCAAAACATATGCCCCTCAATGGTAACTTTCCTCTTTTAACGACTTTCTGGTCATTGCAAATTCGGCCCCATAATTTCTTATGGTGCGAAAACAGAGGCGCTGGGACCAAAAACAATTGCGTCACACTACGGCGATAATCCGGCAGTAAAACATCTTCATATATCCAAAAAGTAAATAATAAAGATATATATGCGCATTACGATTATACCAATTACATGAAAAGCTGATAATCTGCATGAATAACTGGTAAACTGTTCTGCAAGAAAGTTGAGTAAACCAATTATTTACAATAGGTACGAAAGTCAAGATGTCGTGACGTCATAATACAGGACTTAAAAGAACGTTCTAATTCCAAAAAAATAATTACTTAAATTTGAGTCAGAACCGAGTTACTTTTTCAATAACGAATATTTTCAAATTAATCATCATAAATATGTAAAATATTAATGTTTTACTATTTATTTTAAAAATTATCGAAGTGCACTCTTCGTCGTAGTCTTCTACAAAACAGTTGTTTACTCGGTGAGGAAAAGTTTTCCGATTGTTGTGATGAAAGTGCCCCAGCATCTGTGGGTACAAGTGGTGTGCCGATTTATCACAGGAAATGGTTAGTTTATTGACACAAGCGACTCCTAAACATCAAGATGGAGTTAATCTTCTAAATACTTCGAGTAGTAAGTAAAAATGTTGAACGCGTTTTGGTGAGATTTGCACTACGTTTGACACCGTTTTCACTACCCTCTGTTTAAATCTTAAAATTTGGCCTTAATTTCTAACTTTGGAGAAAATACTTACTTCAAAAGGAGATTAGAGATCTTTAGCTCCGTTTCTCACCAACAAGAAGTCGCGACTGATGCCCATCTCCGATGTCAGGACACGTTATAATGTACTATTTTTGGGATTGTCCAAGCTGATCGTACATGGTCCACTCTGGACCCTACAGTTTTTTACCCTAGGTCAAAGACTTTAGAGAACTGGAAACTATTACCCAACACAGATTTTACAATAACACTGAATACATTTGTTTTCTGCAAGAAGAAACTCAGGGGCTCAACTTGGGGCTCGCAAAGGGCACCGGTAGGGCCGCTTTCATCTCAGGGACCTGGAAAACTTACGATGCCAAGCTCTGTAAACCATACTTACTTTTATGTAATCTTCCACAGTTTTATTTGCAAGGAAGACTTCCTTGCAACTGCCGTTTACCCTGTTGGGTTCCATGATTACGATTAAATAGCCCGCAATGCGTCGTACAGGTTACAGATGGGCACAGACTACCCTGGGATACCGATGCATGGGGGCAACTTTGACCTAAGCCCACGGATTAAGGTCAGGTCTGAGCAACAGGTCACACTTTTTCACGCCTGCCGGTATTAACTGTCTCTTATACGATCGAGCTTCACCCTGAATTCATGGATGCGTCTCCATAAGTATACAATTTAACCTAAAAACACTAAACAGACAACGTGTTGTTTGTTTACAAAACCACAGTCAAGTCTCAGCTCTTCTTCTTCTTCCTCAGAATTAACAGACCACAGTTCCGTCGACTCAAGAACACTTCTGACGAATTTTACTATTTCCTCCGCATGAACTTTGACGGGAAAGCCCTTACTGAACTTCAGAATCGACAAGAACAACTATTTATCTATTATTTATCTCGATATTAACAAGATTATACGATACTATGGTGCAAGCATAAAAGAAGCATGCGCAGACATGAAGGTGGTGTGGCTAGCCGAAACGACTGAAAAATAACCGTACAAGAAAATTAAAATTAGGAAGATAAATATATATCTATCAACGTATTTAGTCAGAAAACAGAATAACATATTAGAGTGTTAAGTAGAGTGAAAATACCGCATTAGTTGTCTTCTCCCTGCGCCCACACCAAGAAAGATTAACAAAGTTTGAATTTCAAGAACATAATGGATATGGATTTAAAAAATATATAAATTAAACAAAATTGTGGCGTTGAACTATTTCCAGTGGCATTCATATTAACAGGGCAACAAATTATTAAAGTTCCTGCGTTACACAGAAAACCACAGAAACATAATATAAATTTTTTTTTATTCTTTTTAAATATAATATAAATGTTAACAATTATAAATGTTATTTGCTCTGATTTAGTTTTCCTTATTTCACGTCCTCCATCTGGTCTTTATTTTGGACATGTTGTCTATATAGGAGATTGAGTAATTAATTTTGAAAAAGGAAAACACAAATTCTATGATCTATGGTACTTTAAAAGTGAATATACTAAATAATGTAGGTCCAAGAACCTTACCTTAAAAAGAGAAAAAAAGTGAAAGACGTAGTAAGCATTTGAGAGTTCAACATGTTGCTGGTGAGCCTTCTGTGCAGGTGTAGGTACGATCCGGGTAACGTGAAAGATTTCTGCACAGAAAAGGTTTAGCCGTGATTTAGCAGTTAAAAGTATAAATGTGGTAATGAACCACTATCTTGTTTTTATTCGGAGCTACTCCCGGATAGCGGCATCAACTCTCTCTCTCTCTCTCTCTCTCTCTCTCTCTCTCTCTCTCTCTCTCTCTCTCTCTCTCTCAGAAATAAATGAAGAATTAAACAAAGATTGGGATACCATTTTCGTAAGTGATGATATACATGTAAATACGGAGATATTATATAAAATATTAGAGAAAATGGTGGATAAATATATACCGAAGAAGAAAAGTAAACATCAGTCATGCATACCAAGAGACAGAAGGATCTTGTTCCAGAAAATCAGAAAGTGGAACAAAGGTTTTACAAAAGAAAAAAAATGCATGGAAAGCGATGGAACCATAAAGTAAGATAGAAAATGCAGAACAAAAGATTATACAATCAAAAGAAAAAGAAAAACGGGACTTGGAAGAAAAAAATCCTAGTAAATATCAAGCAAAATCCCAAACTATTGTACCCGTATGCAAACAAGATGAATAAAAGAAGAATAGAAATAGGCCCTCTAAGAACTGAAGGGAAATTAACGAATTAAAAAAAGGAAATATGCAACATATTGGCAGAAAGATATAAGAGAGAATTTACCCCTAGAATTGATAATGAAGATAATGATACAGAAATAAGGGATGAAAATAGTGAATATTTATCAGACATAGATATTAATGAAGCCGATATTGTGCAGGCTTTTAATGAAATTAAAAATGGAGCAGCAGCTGGGCCTGGTGGTGTCCCTGCTATTTTGTTAAAGAAAGTAGTTCATTCTATCGCAAAGCCCCTTGCAATGTTATTAAGGCAAAGTGTAGATACAGGCAAGATTTATGATGAGCACAAATTAGCATATATTACCCCTACTTTCAAAAGTGGATCAAGACTAACATCACATATTATGAAAGTGTATGAAAGGGTAATGAAGAAAAATATTATGAAACATTTAATAAAAAATAATTTGTTTAATATAGGACAACATGGTTTTGTACCCGGAAAAAGTACACAAACCCAACTGTTAGTCCACCGTGAGAACATAGACATAAATATGAAAAACGGAAAAGAAACAGATGTGGTTTATCTAGACTTTGCAAAAGCTTTTGACAAGGTAGATCACAATATATTAGCGAAGAAAATTAGAAAACATAATATAGTGGACAGTAGGAAGATGGTTAAAAGAATTTTTACACAACAGAAAACAGATAGTTATTGCAAACGATGAGAAATCGGATGAAGCTAAGGTAATATCCGGTGTGCCACAAGGTACGGTGCTAGCTGCATTGCTGTTTGTTATTATGATTGCAGACATAGACAATAATGTTAAGGACTCGGTAGTGAGTAGTTTCGCCGATGACACAAGAATAAGTAGAGAAATTACTTGTGATGAAGATAGGAACGCGCTACAAAGAGACCTTAACAATGTATATGAATGGGCAGAGGTAAATAGGATGGTATTTAACTCTGATAAATTTGAATCAATAAATTATGGAGATAGAGAAGGAAAGCTATATGCATATAGGGGACCTAATAACGAGACAATCACAAATAAGGAAGCAGTTAAAGACCTTGGTGTGATGTTGAATAGGAACATGTTATGCAATGATCAAATAGCAGTTCTATTGGCAAAATGTAAAGCAAAAATGGGAATGTTGTTACGGCACTTCAAAACAAGAAAAGCTGAACACTTGATTATGCTTTATAAAACGTATGTTCGTAGTCCACTTGAATATTGCAATATGATATGGTACCCACACTATCAAAAGGATATTGTACAAATAGAGAGTGTACAAAGGTCCTTTACAGCTAGAATAGAAGAAGTTAAGGATCTTGACTAATGGGAAAGACTAAAATCCTTAAAATTATATAGTCTAGAAAGGATAATTCAGGCATGGAAACAGAGAAGGAATTGCCGAAAACATCATGGAGCTAAAAATATTAGAAAGAGCAAGCAGAGGTAGATTAATAGTGCCCAAAACTATACCAGGAAAAATAAGGAAAGCACACAGGACATTAATCCACTACGCCCTAGCATCGACAATGCGCCGTCTATTCAATGCGTTGCCAGCTCATCTGAGGAATGTATCAGGAGTGAGCGTAGATGTGTTTAAGAATAAGCTCGACAAATATCTAAGCTGCATCCCAGACCATCCAAGATTGGAAGATGCAAAATATACCGGAAGATGCACAAGCAACTCTCTGGTAGACATTAGAGGTGCCTCACACTGAGGGGCCTGGGGCAACCCGAACAAGATGTAAGGTTTGTAAGGTCTAAGGTCTCTCACTCAGGAAAAAGACTTTTTTTCATTGTTCTTTTGGTACTGTAAAGTATTCAACGTCTTTGACAGACACAGCACCTAGGAGATTTATCCTTTCTTGAAAAAAAAAGGGAAATTACAGACAACTGGTGGTCTGTCCCTTGGCTGAATCGGGATTTCTGCTACTTATTCTACGATTCCTTGCTGACTGTGTTTTGCTGCAGCGCGCGCGCGCGCGCGTGTGTGTGTGAACTATACAACTGTTTTATTCTATGCCTAGTACAGGCAATAAAAAGGCCTTTCTTGTTACTCCTCTTTAATGAACACCAAATTCTTTAGAAGTTGCATTTCAAGTCAATGGGCCCCGTTGGCTTTTTCATTAGAACAAGTTAAACAATAATAATAATAATAATAATAATAATAATAATAATAATAATAATAATAATAATAATAATAATAATAATAATAATAATAATACTTCGATGTTACTTCTGCATATTAGGAGACAGCCGATGGGGACACGTATCTCAGCCACAGAATCCAAAGCTGTCAGCTCATCTCATGCAATTATGAATTAAAATGTGGTAACGTAAAACACTCGCTAGTGTGACTCATGTCCGCTATGTACGTTCGCCAAAGTTCAAACCTGTTTTTGTGTTAACGTCAGCGCAGCAACGTAAGAGACCTCTGATGCAAATGAGAAAACGACTCATGTTTGTTTACTGATCCCAACTTTCAATTTGATACTGGATCACCTGGATCTAACAGGGCAACAGAAAACGGGTGTCTAGGCCTAAAATGAAAGTACAAAAAGCAAAAGGTTATGTTAAATGACCAAATGATTCGATTTCCACCATAGCCTTGCTAGTCCAAACGATTTGTACACAAAGACATCGAATTACCCTAATTACATACTCAGTGACTCAGAGGAAGGCGGAAAAGTCATTAATCTGAATACGTGATCAGACGGGCTTATAGGCAACTGATCGCAGGGAATTCTTATGACCGAAGTAACCACTGTAAAAAAATTATATATATAATATATATATATTTATATATATATATATATTAATTATATAGATATAATATATATAATATATTATTATAATAGTAAACTAATTACAGTATCAGAGTGCTTTTGTGTACTACACAGGCAGAAGATAACGAAGAAGAAGAAGAGGAAGGGATGTAACACTTCAACAGTGGTACCTCCTGGAAAAGACGTATATCCCTCCCCCTATCCCGAGCGAAACAGATCAGCCCAATCCCCCACCACCCAACCCCACCAAACACCAAAGAGTTGCATCAGGAACATGTGGTTTTGTGACGTCACTTAGCGGGCGGGAAGACTCGGGGGCCTCTCCTGACGTACGGGAAAGTAAAAAATGATTTCCTATACGTATGAGGATGTGTACTTTGTCTCTCTCTCCTTCTTCCTCCATCTGATTAGTTTCAAGCTGGACGCTGTGAGATAAACTTCAAGAAATAGCAGAGGCGGGTGATATCAGGATACGGCTTTCGAGGCGCTTATTAAGTTGGTGGTGAGGTCTAGACCTATAGCTTGTTCGTAGGCAGGATAAATGTTGGATCGTAGTGATGTTGGCAAGTGAATATTCTGCGGTGCGAGTAAAGTGAACTACGAAGTCAAACGTTGTTTATATCTATATATATATATATATATATATATATATATAATATATATAAAAGGAGCCCATAAAAACGCCAAAATATAGAGAGAAAATACTATATTTCAGAGACTACCTGAATAGAGAGAGCAGTCTCTTATATATAGTATTTTCTCTCTATATTTTGGCGTTTTTATGGGCTCCTTTTATTAATGGAATTCTGTTGTAACAGAACATTTTTACCAGTCATATATATATATATATATATATATATATATATATATATATATATATACATACACACACACATACATATATATATATATATATATATATATATATATATATATATATATACATATATATATATATATATATGTGTGTGTGTGTGTGTGTGTGTATCTTGAATCTATGTGCATTCGAAAATATTCTGTACCAATACAGAATAACTACTGATTGATACTATACTGATTGCTAAACTAGGTGGCCTTAAGCCAGCGCTCTCTCTTGCTCGTTGAGTAGGCAAGAATCTCGTTGTAAGTGTAAGTTAACGTAATGACAGACAAAAAGAGAGAGAGAGAGAGAGAGAGAGAGAGAGAATGTTTATGGTCTACAGTAAGCGATTGTAATATGCGTGATTGCGTGTTCCTTATGATAACTGATGAGAGAGAGAGAGAGAGAGAGAGAGAGAGAGAGAGAGAGAGAGAGAGAGAGTGAAAGCTAGGCTTAAATTAACATCAAGACTGGTTCCTTTATTCATATTTGATTCAGTACGACTTCCATCTTGGGCTGTGAGTAATGCGCCTCATTGAGGCCTGAGAGAGGACGAAGTGGGTAGTAATATTATTAAATATTTTTATTTTTGCTTTATATAAACATTTATTTCGGTTTCTATATATATTTACTGTTTGATACTTTTGTTCTGTTAGCCTGCTAGTCTCTCTCTCTCTCTCTCTCTCTCTCTGTCTCTCTCTCTCTCTCCGGGGACGAATATGTTCAAACACTCCACAGTTAAATTTAGATACCAAATACCCTGGGGCATCGCGTGACGTTGCCATAAACGCGGAAAAATAGGCTGATGACGTCATAACAATGACGCATCGGAGGCGCGAGACAATTGTATTTTTTACCTTGTCTTACGTTATAGAGGAAATTGTTGCTGGGGTTTCCTCAAGGTGAGAAGTGGTTAGGAGATGCGTTCTAAGGTTTGAATACCTTATTATATAATATAATAATAATAATAATTTGAAAACATGTTAACATTATTACAATGTTAGTAGTGTTATTAATAGTCTTAGTAGCGTCAAATAGCGTAGGTTAATAACTTGAGGACATGTTAATATTATTAAAGATAGTCTTGATAGCGTAAAATAGTGCAGATTACCCCATGAACACATGTCAATGTTATGGTTTTGTAGTTCGAACACGTGTTAATAATAATAATAATAATAATATAATAATAATAATAATAAAATAATAATAATAATAATAATAATAATAGTGTTGCTGCATAATGTGGCTTGGATTTATAGTTTTCACAAGTGTTAATAACATTAATATCTCAGTTGCGTTAAGTAGCGGGGATGTACAGTTTGAACGCGTGTTAATATCAACAACAGTCCTATCTACCACAAAATGGCGTGGATTTGTAGTTTTATTGGTTTAACTCGTGGGAAGACTTCGAAAACTTCCAGTTTTCACCGTGCAATTCCTTCTTCGATACAAGCGGCGGGAACGTATTGACTGGATGCGATACTTTGTCCCGAACGGTATTGACTCAGTCTAATTTAACGGTGAACTTCGCAACACACTGACATTGAGAGCGCCATTCGCTAACGGTTTGCTGTGAGTCCATGAATTAACCATTAACTCTACTTATCTAGGAAACTTACGAGTAAATGAGATAAGTAAAGAAGTTTTGAGAGGATAACGAGAAACAGAAAGGAGAGAGAGAAAAGTGCGCTTTTTGTTTATACGGATAGCTTATAGACGCTCAGTGTTTTCCTCTACGTCTGGCCTGGTTTACGCTCACCAAGATAGAATTTAAACTCAGTCTACCCGGTGCGTGGTTAAACATTCGCTGTTGATGTTGGGGCTAATTCAAAATGGAGGAGTTAGAATGACATTTGATTCGACACCTGCAGTATTACATCAGTGTTCTAACGTTTACACGTCAGCAAATGATATCAACTCTGACCATGTCCAAGTCTTTGTGGGGTCCTGCTAGGTCGAAGTCTATTATGTGTCATATACGCTAATAGACGAATACATCTAAACCTACACCCTCCTGTCAAGGTCGACGAATCAAAAGACAGACGATATTAAAAAATATATTTAAAATGAACTGAAGCCTCAGTAAGTCCTCGCATTGCAATTCCTTCCGTAACGTGACGCAATATGACTCAGTTAGCGGTATGACTGATTGGTTGATTGTGTGATAATGTCACTCTGACTGCTAAAGACACTCAACTTTTTGGCTATATTCCCTCAAAATCAATTTGCTTTTGTTGATGTAAACAGTGTATTCTGTACTTTAATAGTTACTCGACAGTAGTGAACTGAATACAGAATTTAGGCCAAAAACCAAGCACTGGGACCTATGAGGTCATTCAGCACTGAAACGGACATTGAGAGTGAAAAGTTTAAAAGGCGTAACAGGAAGGAGGAAAACTAATGAATCAATTATCAGGAGAGGATGGAAAGTAAGATGGAAGAAAGAGAATACGAAAGGAAGTACAGTAAAAGGAATGAAAGGGGTTGCAGCTAGGGGCCGAAGGCACGCTGCACAGAACCTTAACTAATGCCTGCAGTGCACCGCATGAGATGCACTGACGCCACTTACCCCCTACAGAAACTCGACTGTAGTGGGTCGCACTTTGCGTTGCTGGGAAGGTCATGGGATTACTATACCAACTTCGTACCGACAAAATGGCTAAGAAATTAAAGGGTAATACTTGCTGAAGCCATCCTTCTAAGGAGGAAATATTTGATAGTTCATAATATTATCATATTTCCAACACGAAATCATTTCCATTATCAACATCATCCACTCAGACTTCACAATAACTTCTTGATAAATAACATATACCTTGTTTGGTGTTTTAGTACAATTTCAAATGCTTTAGAACCATATTTTCGTCTTCCGTAGAATACAAATCCTTCATACATTTTCGCCTTACATTTAAAATAATTCCAAAGTATATTTTCATCTTACATATAATATAATTCCTCTGTATATTTCCACCTTAAGTTTAATACTATTTTCATCTTACATACAATAAAATTCCTCTGTATATTTCCACCTTACTGTTAATGCAGTTCCTGTGTATATTTTCGCCTTACAGTTGATATATTTCCTCTGTATATTTTCGCCTTACATTTAATATAATTCCTAAGTATATTTTCATCTTACAAATAATAAAATTCCTCCGTATATTTCCACCTTACGGTTAATATAGTTCCTGTGTGTGTTTTCGCCTTACATTTAATCTTTGCATTACATTTAACATGATTCCTCTACATTTTCGCATCACAGTAATATAATTCCTGTCTATTATCGCCTTACTTTTAATATAATTCTTCTGTACATTATCGCCTTACATTTAATATAATTCTTGTCTATTATCGCCTTACATTTAATATAATTCCTCTGTACATTATCGCCTTACATTTTATATGGTTCGTTTGTATATTTTCGCCTTTCATTTAATATAATTCCTCTGTATATTTTCGCCTTACATTTTAATTCTCCTTTGTGACTATTCACTACATCTCTCTTTAGTCATTTTAATATTTCTCCTTTGTGACTATTTATATATCTCTCTAGCCATCGTGATGTTTCTCCTTTGTGGCTATTTATATCTCTCTAGTCAATGCGTTTTCCTCCAAGAAATTCTCCGTTGGCCAACTTCCTTATCCTACTGAACAGATAAATAACATTTCCGTTCAGAGCTTCCCAGTCCTGCGTCATACATAAATCAAGCAAAGGTGTGTTAGGGAGTCAAGGACACAAAGTGAAATGTAATTACGTAACCAAAGACCCACGACTATAAATGGAAACTATTATAATATTACCCTGAATTGGCAGGAAGATTGATTCAGCTAACAGGTTTCGAGAAACCATTCAGCCAGAGTTTTGTTTACAAGCTACGAGTTAGATAGATACCACGGCTCGTCACTTTCCGGAAACAAATGAGTTACTATAGGGGCGTTTGGGTCATTTACCCAGCGTCATACGTATTTTGATTGCTACGGTGAAGCTACTGTGAAGCTGCACAGTTTGTCGTTTTCACGCTGTGTGGTGGGTCTTGATGTTCAGTGATTTATTTACGTCGTGTCGTGGCCCAGATCCTAAAGAAAAAAAGGAAGAAGAAGACGAAGTGTCGAAGTGGCTGCGAGCCGTGGGACTAGCTGTTGTGATGAGTCTATAGGTAAAATGATCTTGTCATTAAACTATGTGCAGGCCTTGATTGTCAGTCAATAACTATTGTTGAAACGCATTTTTCCTGAGAAGTGAGTTAGAAAGGTATGGGGCTACGTATACATAGAATATGAATATCAGAGACTTGTGTCTATAAAATTCTCAGAATGGAGTCGAGATAGGAAGTCATGAGACTATGCGTAGACTTAGACTAGCTAGCATGAATTTTCCGCGTATCTCTCTCCATCTCTCTCTCCCAGGCCACTTACCCCTACCCCGTACGCAGGTGTGAGTAAAAATAATCGATATATGAAAAACGTACCGTTAAGTCATTAAAAAAAAAAAAATTGTACGATACGACGCATCCTATATCTGATGCTTGTGACGATATGATTTTTTGGTCTTGCTTGTAACACGCCCGTATTGCAAGTATATATATATATATATATATATATATTGTATATATATATATATATATATATATATATATATATATATATATATATATTCATACATACATAGTTTTGAAAGCATTCAAAGAGAACCATTACAGTTTGAGTTTTTACAGAAATCGATCACATTTCACTGAGAACCATCAATGGAATGGGCTTACTGACCACTTTTCTGAGAACCATTACATCTTGAGTTATTACGGAGAATTTCAATCTTTTAAGAAGTAATTCTTGAGGAACATCAAACCTTACTGGTGCTATTTCCGGCTTAATGAGAAACAAAAAACAAACGTCGTACTGTTTGAACTTATCTCATTACCGATGCGTTCTTTCGTGCACTGTAAAGATTCAGGCTAGTGGGGTTTCCATGTGTCGATTTCATTCTTTTCCTATTCTGAAGGACGAAGTCTCGCTCGAGATTTCGCGATACGGAAACTGAGAATCATGAAATAATTTCGTTACCGTACGTCGTTGCGTAATAACGTTTACGCTAAAGTTTTAGACACATAAATGACAAATAAACAAATGAATCATGATCCTTCTTGAGTAATCCCAAATATTCTAGCGGACTACGAATGTCTGTTTTTTAACTGAAAAAAAGGAAAAGGAGAAGAGATTCGTAGGGATTCGCCGAATATCGAGAGCTTGACGAAGGCGCTGCTCATTGGGCAACGCCAGATGCCAAGGGCATCACGAGCGGGACGAGGAAGAAGGCAGTCAGGATCGAGAAGAATGAGAGAGAGAGAGAGAGAGAGAGAGTCTTAGGAAATAAAGAAAACAGTGTTAACGAAGGAAGGCACGCACTATTCTTGGTCTAAATGGCGCGGAATGGGAACTTTCAAGGAAGATGTCAAACGGCTTCAGAGTACGCGAAAAGCATCCTTTGTTTTCTGAGAAAATGCGAGTTGTTTTAGTCTACCCAGAGAGACTCATTGCCAACGGGGGAGAGAGAGAAAGAGCGGACACTGAACACTGACTCGGAGAAGAAGAGGGGGTTTTGGGGGTGATACGTAAAGGGGTTGAGTTGTAAAGACGGAGATGGGGGTTGGAGGAGGATGAGTACCCAGGGCGCTGCGGATTGCAAGGATATTTCAGCGAGGGGGTCTCTCAGTTGAAGACCAGAGGGCTAAGTAGGTGCTCTGGTCCTTAATGGTGATTGTGAAATTGGTGAGGCTTCCCTGTAAATGACAATTCACTTAAGGAAAAAAATCTTGTTTATAAGTCTAAGCATCCCACTCTCGGAGCAGCCATAGTACCATAGGATCCGCGTCTGCTAAGCTCATCATCTCAGTGACCCAAGGACGGTATTCATGAACTTGTTGCCGAGTGTATAGGCCTAAAGAAGTGAAAAACAAAACACCTCGAGTAACTCTGGGAGTATCTATTGGCAAAGATGCGGCTTTTTTCCGCTATGATAAAGGGACGAACCACGGCATGTCAGTGAATGATAATTGAGCCCCGAGGTGATAGCCTAGACCTACCACTCTCCCGCGTGTTAACCTGTTCCAAGCTTGACTCCAGCTTGTTCCACCAGTTAAGCTGTTGCTGTGGTGATGTTTCGCTACTTCAAGATCGGATTGATTCTTGAGAGGCGTCATTAGACTTCTCATTCGAAGGATATTATACACAGCATTACGTATGTTCTATTATTCGTATACGTGAGAATGCGTCGCCCCAAATCTCAGTATTGTGTTGACTGACAAAAAGTGCAAAACGTTTTTTTTTTCTTTTTTTTAAGTTACGTGTACTACCCGATACTTTCCTCTTCTTTTGGGTAGGAAGGCACGGTGGGATTTTTTTTGGCCCAGGGCATGGACACCGTAGCTACCATGCCAAGGTCATCGCATTCTTACCTTTATACCTGGGTAAGTGGGTAGACCCACTCGACGCGCGAGAGAAAGATGGGGGAGGGAGGAAAGTGAATATCTATCATACATATTCTCTGACGCATTCAAACAAACCGAGAGAAAGATAAAACAACACAATTAAGAAGAGCAGCCATACCTGGCGATTTTAGTACCTCCGAGTGACCAGGTTAACAGATATTTTAAGGATGTGGAAAAATTTTCCGGGTTGGCGGTGGCTGAACTGCCCCACAGACTGACTGCTGCATTTAACATTTGCTTGTGTGTGTTTTTGCTTTTCTTTGATCTGTATTGACGTATGCTCCTATTAGATTTTTTTTTATTTTTTTTTACATAAATAGTGTCTGTAAAATTTATATTTAAGCTGCTGACCTCCCTGTTCAACCTCCCCCCCCCTCCAAAAAAAAAAAAAAAAAAATCTGGAACATAAGCTATTCATATACCTACACTGAAGGCTCATCAGGCGGGCATCAGAGCCGCTATGGACACACACGTACACACACCATACCATTAACCTGTTCCTTGCATCTACTTTGTTACGGTAGCCTACTTCTTTTTCACAACCTTTTCCACCTTTTCTAGGTCTTCCTGTCTCCCGAATTATACATTTTTCACAAGTCTACAGCAGTTGATTCTCTCCACATGACCAAACCATCTCAAAATGATCTGAACAACCTTTTCATTTACGTTATCATTTTAACAGTCCTATGTGTCTCACAATATGTAACCCTATTGGTTTGTCTTAACCTTTCTCTGTATCATTTGCACTCAAGTTCAACACTTCACTTCCATTCAGGGCAGTTGGCTCAACAGTCTCCTCATACATACCTAACTGGGCCTGAATAAACAATCCAAATCTCGCCACAATCTTTTGTACATACCCAGCCACCTTTCTTGCTTACTTAACCCGGGACTCACATCTTTCATCTTATCACCATCCATTATGTTTACTCTTAAATGGTTATAATGATCAACCATTTTAATTTTCCCACATGCAAACTGACATTCAGTTACCTTCAGCCTCATTCTTGGTTAAATTTAACCTCAACTGTAACCTCAAGGCTCTAACAAACACTTTCACACTTGTTTACTATAGTAGATTCACATCAGCTGTTCATTTGATGTCTAGGCCGGTCCCTTACGACGCTCCTGATTGGCTGTTGATAAGCCAATGACAGGGCTGGAAACTCTCAGTCTCTCTCTCGAGAGTTCACATAGGATGTATGTTCCGCATATCCTGAGGGATGCTTTTGGAAGACGTATCCCTCAGGAAAGGTGGAACATACATCCTGCCTGTGTGAACTCTTGAGAAAGACTAAGAGTTTCTAGCCCTATGATTGGCTTATTATCAGGCAATCAGGAGCGTCGTAAGGGACTAGCCTAGACATCAGATGCACTGGTGTTGTGAATCTACTATAGTATCTGCAATGTCTCCTCTCTATCCCCAATCAGCACTGTATCATCTACAAACAATAACCATTCTACCTATTACCATCCATGAATCTTTCTCTATCGCTCAGCCTTACACCTATAGTTGTCCTTTCTTTGACCCCTGTCATCACTCCAGCCATAAAGATTTTGAATAGCTATGGGAACATAGCCCATCCCAGTCTCTGGCCCTATTCTGACATCAAACCAGTCACTCTCCCTACCTAAATATTCTCACACATTTCACTTCCACCGTAAAAGCTTTTAATCATCATCAAGAATTTATCTTCTATACCTTCTATTTCAAACACCCTTCATTATATTCGCATCACACTCCAATTTATCTTTTTACTGATTCCTTCATTAGCTTCTCCTAGGTCTAGATATGCTATGTACAGCTTAGTCCTTTACTTTCGGTTCAAATGTGTGATTTACTTTCGGTTCAAATGTTCACACAACGATTTCATATTGAAACGTTGGATCCACACATTCTCCTTGTCTAAACCAACACTATTCTTCCCCTATCAGTCCTTCAGTCATCAGTGAATATCCTACCATACACCTTCTCTGGAATACTGAATAATGTTATGCGCTATAATTCGCAGTCACCATTTTCACCTAGCAAGTTTTCACGTCATATGTGTTCATTTCTGTCTATATATGAATTAGTCAGTCTTTACAGAAACATACATACATATATACATACATGCATATATATATCTATTCATATATCATCTAGTTTCGAAGGAAATAAATGACGAATATCTTCTTGAATTTCAGAAATAAAAGAAACAACGATCTGTGATCTCACGTGTGCCAAATCTTATCTCCAAGTGATACCACCGAGTGGCCATTCTTCTAAGTCAAACATAGGGCTATACTTGCGAAAGGTGCCAAGTTAGAAACAAGATAAACAAACAAATAAATAAACAAATAAAAACAAGCCACGGAAAAGTGATCGTCAAAAATTAAGAAAAAAGAAAGAACAAAAACAGAAAAAGGTAAACAAACGTCTTCAAAATCCTCGAGAAACACTTGAGCAGCGGCGCTTCTCTTTCTTCTTCTTCTTCTGCCAATTTGGAAAAGGTCTTGACTTTCAGCTTCGCATCTTCTTATAATTACATCTCAAACTCCTCCTCTTCTCCTACTTCTTCTTCTTGAGTAACCTTTCGTATCACCAAAATGGCTGGCGAAACCATCGACGAACTCAGCGAGAAGAAACACAAGGAAGACGAGGACAAGACATGTCGGTGTTACAAGCACCTCGAGAACAAGGGCCCGAACGCGCCCAAACCAGATGATGTCGAAGGCGGCGCCTCCCTCCAGAAGTCCACCTACTACACCAGAGTCTCCACAGAGGTGAGTAAGATTGGTCTAAAGTGAATTCGGGTTTTTCTTAGGTGTAGAATCCAATGCGTGCGTAAGGATCACGTGACTAAATGTACCGCACGAGCTAGAAGGAGATATTAAGGTATATGTACATACCAAGCGCTTTCGTGCGTTTAATATTACACATATCTTCAGGGCACTTTACCCTAAATAAGTATGTATATATATATATATATATATATATATATATAATATATATATAAACATGAATAAAGCTTTTTTGCCACGAAGGAACAAATGTAAAAAGCGAGATAGCCAAGTACTTTCGGTCCTGTCGGACCCTTTACTGAGGCCTCAGTAAAGGGTCCGAACAGGACCGAAAGTACTTGGCTACTCGCTTTTTCATTTTTTCCTTCGTGGCAAAAAACCAAACCTTTTTTATACATAGCATCACGTTTTATATACTTCGTGATCAAGTTATTCATATATATATATATATATATATATATATATATATATATATATATATATATATATATATATATATATATATATATATATATTTATATATATATATATATATATATATATATATATATATATATATATATATATATATATATATATATATATATATATGTTTGATCAGTACTGGCTCTCCTCATTGGTGGTGCATATGATAAAGACATTGTTTAATACATACATTACTGCCAGAAAGAAATATGAAAAAACACACAAGTACCAAGCGATTCCGTGTATTTGACATATATATATATATATATATATATATATATATATATATATATATATATATATATATACGTAAATAGCCACATGAAAGTTGGAAAATTATAGACCAGGTACCTGGTCTTTATTTAATTTTTCACCTTTCATGTGGCTATTTACGTACATATTTGTCACATGCTGTTTGGCGACTTATTACTGATATATATACCTATATATATATATATAGATATTATATATATATATATATATATATATATATATATAGGTATATATATCAGTAATAAGTCGCCAAACAGCATGTGACAAATATGTACGTAAATAGCCACATGAAAGGTGAAAAATTAAATAAAGACCAGGTACCTGGTCTATAATTTTCCAACTTTCATGTGGCTATTTACGTATATATATATATATATATATATATATATATATATATATATATATATATATATATATATATATATATGTCAAATACACGGAATCGCTTGGTACTTGTGTCTTTTTTCATATTTCTTTCTGGCAGTAATGTATGTATAACAATATCTTTATCATATGCACCACCAATGAGGAGAGCCAGTACTGATCAAACACATGCATGAGCATTGTTATATGCATAAAAATGGCTTTTTTCTATGCACATAAATGAATAAAATACATGCACATAATTATTCATTGTCATACACTTTTCATCATAGAGTTTGCGTATATAAGACTCGTTCAATTTAATAAACTCTTTTGAGAACTAATGAAAAAAAATAAATACGAACAAGTAAATCATTTTCACAGATTCTTGATTTTGCCTATGAATAACAATACATGCACAAAAATCTCCCATACATTTCTCCTGGATTTGACTTTTGAATATGAATGGTTTATGCACAATTGAGCCGCTCCATTTTCCGTGAAAAAACAAGATTAACTTTCGACAAAATAAGCTGTATGTTGACATTCCCGTATTCGTGTGATGATGACACACACACACATATATATAATATATATATATATATATATATATATATATATATATCATATATATATATATATATTATATTATATATATATATATTGTGTGCTGTGTGTGTGTGTGTGTGTGTGGTATATACTATATATAACCATTTCTAATATTTCCTACATCTACCGTCATCATCATTATCACATCATCACCATCATATCATCATCTCTCTCTCTCTACATAGCATAAACCACTTTTGCCTCGTCCTTCTTATCTGGAGGGAAAATGTAAACAAAATATAAGGAAAAGCTATAGTAAGACAACTGACCTTATAAAGCTGCCTCACCAATAGCATTCTAAAAAATCAGACACCCAGACCAGATAAGAAAGTGGGGTCGGTTACCGGATTAACAGAACTTAGGAGACCAATGCAAGCTGTAGGAAATCTCAGCGAAACGTGAAAACCAATGGAGAGAGAGAGAGAGAGAGAGAGAGAGAGAGAGAGAGAGAGAGAGAATCACCACCACAAAAAGCATTTAAGCCTCATCAAGAAGATTAAGAGTATGCGAGTTTGTTTTCTCATGGCTGCAAAAAATAAAATAAAAACAAAATAAAATAAAAGATTCCCTCGAGCAACTAACTAGACGAAAGTGGCTTCGTCAACATATTGTTCGTCGTATGTGACAAGAGCTCTATAAACCAACCGGGTAGGCGATTAAAGCTTAAATTTTTTTATGTAAGAACAAGGGCATCAGACATCTGACCAACGACAACATTAACTAACGTATTATCGTACTTACCATTGCATCAATGCTGGAAGTCATGGTAGAGACAATTAGACTATCATTACGAAACAAACCAGAGACTAATAGTATCTGAAGGAGCTATCACATGATAATTATGTACACAAGAGATCAAGGAAGATGCAGCTGTTATAATGACATCCATTCAGTCGCCCCCGAAAACCCAGCTGCCACGAGATGTCTACTATAGTAGATACACATCAGCCGTGCATCTGACATCTAGGCCAGTCCCTTACGACGCTCCTGATTGGCAGTTGATAAGCCAATGACAGTGCTGGAAACTCTCAGTCTCTCTCGAGAGTTCACGTGGGTAGGACGTATCCCTCAGGAGAGGTGGAACATAGATTATACCCATGTGAACTCTCGAGAGAGACGGAGAGTTTCCCGCCCTGTGACTGGCTTATCAACGGTCAATCAGAAGCGTCGTACGGGACTGGCCTAGACATCAAATGCACGGTTGATGTGAATTTACTTATAGTAGCCCTCACATGGTTATGAAATGTATAAATGTTCTTTAATGCAAATTTTCAGCTTGAAATCCCCAATGAAATGTGATCAAAATTGACGCATAAGAGTTATTAACGGTTATATGAACACGGTACAGTATAGGGCGAAAACTTCAACGAAACAGCCGGTGACAGAGAACGAAGCAGTGTTGCCATATTAGTAGTAGTAGTAGTGGGGATTTGCCGTTGCAACATCTCACGTATCAGATGACGTCCTTGCCTTGTTTTTATGGAGTGGGTGAGAGGAATGGCTATACGGGGGAATGGAACAGAGTGGGTGAAGCATCGAGGGGGAATGAGTGGGGCACTGAGAACTGGCTTAATTACTCGGCTGGCTTTCTGGCCTCATTATGACTCATAGCCGCTAGTGCCATCAAGAGAGCAGAGATTTTTTATTTGCATGTTTTGTAGGCGCCTTTTTTTTGGGGGGAGGGGGCCGAGAGGAGGGATTTGATTTTTATTCTGTTGGGTTTTTTGTATCGGATTTTGCCACTGTTTATGGATACTTTTTTCTCTTTGGTATCTCTCTCTCTCTCTCTCTCTCTCTCAATATATATATATACATATATAGTATATATATATATATATATATATATATATATATATATATATATATATATATAGTATATACGTATATGTATATATATATATATATATATATATATATATATATATATATATATATATATATATATGCGTGTGTGTGTGTATGTGTGCGCGTGTGTGTACGTCACCATATTATGTAATCATACATCTGTCCCTCGTTAAACGAAGGGCGAGCTCCATGGCGATCTCGTTAAGAACTAGTTAATTACGAAAGACATCTCGTCCTCTCTCACAACAGTCGTTTCTCTGTCACTTTGTTCACGACTGTAAAATGTCTGTGCGTACGAACCTTGTGTAAAATTTCTATTTAGTAATTTCTTCGAGCGATGTAAATTTCATTATTACAGATGAATAACGTCGGTTTAATGGTTTTACACTAAACCAAAAATCTACTGCATATTATTATTATTATTATTATTATTATTATTATTATTATTATTATTATTATTATTATTATTATTATTATTATTATTATTATATTATTATTATTATTATTAGGCAGGAGGCCTTCTCTGAGGGCAGTAACATTGAAACAGCTATAATAATAATAATAATAATAATAATAATAATAATAATAATAATAATAATAATAATAATAATAATAATAATATTATTATTATTATTATTATTATTATTATTATTATTATTATTAAAGAGAATGGCAGAATTAAGCGAGCTGATTTTATAGATATATTTTTTCTATTTCAAAAATAGAGAAAAATACAACATATAAATCAACTCGCTAAATTCTGCCATTCTCTTAAACAGTATTTGCCTAAAAGAGGGTCTTTTATCTAAATATTATTATTATTATTATTATTATTATTATTATTATTATTATTATTATTATATTATTATTATTATTATTATTATTATTATTATTATTATTATTATTAATGCAGAAATACCAGGACGCAAACGGCCATACACTTCAACCAATGAACATAATAGCGCTTGCAAGCGGTTCTTGTGGCAAGCAATTCGAAGCCTGCTCATTGAAGCACTCACAGAGGCTCGGCTATAAAGTATGAAGTGGATATCCAAAAGTCACGCTCTTAGTGCTGAGTCATTTTTCTGAACAGGGAAAGAAGTTACAATCTCACGTTTCTCATGCGAAATATACTATATACACATTAGGAGGTAGCGCCGTCGGTCCCCCGGAGGGTGCACTGTAGGCATTAGGAATGGGAATGGCGGGGGTGCAAATTGGGAATGGCGGACATGAGACTAGGTATTCTTCTCAAACGGGAATTAACCCTTCTGATGGGAGAAGCTGGGTTGTAAATATATATATACACACACACACACACACACACATATATATATATATATATATATATATATATATATATATATATATTATATATATAAATATATATATATATATATATATATATATATATATATATATATATATACATAGCTATACATACCTGCATATAAATACATATATATAATGTGTATGTGTATATCTATGCATATAATACACTTACATGTATATGTTTGTGTTATACATACGCATAGTAGCATACACATGTAGGAGCCGTATTTAGACACATATATACGAGGGGACCCAAGTTCTATTGTAGGTGAGGTGGGGTCAATTATTAGTCTTTAAACCACACTGCGCCCATTGGTAACCTATTGAGTTAATTAGGCACTTGATGGACACTGCAGATGGTTGCAGTCAAGTCACTAGCCCTCTATTTTCAAGCCATGAATTCTCCACCTACCTCTGTTTTCCCGGAATCCTAACAAATCCATTAATTTGGACTTCAGTAAACCGCCCTCCGCTCCTCTTACATTACTAGTTCCCTTCTAGCCTGGGCTACGTAAGAGTTCTAGGTTCGGGTTGAACACCATCATGCCATTGAAAGAGAGAATGCGACTGAAATAGGCGGTGCTTTGGAACTTGCTTCCTCCCACTGTGTTCCTATTCTACCCATTTCGAAAGTGTCACGGTTTTTCAAGGTCAAGATCTCAAGATGACGAAAATAGGTGGCGCTTTGGAACTTGCTTCTTCCCCCTGTGTTCCTATTCTACCCATTTCGAAAGTGTCGCGATTTTTCAAGGTCAAGATGGGGAAAACTAAGATAGGTGGCGCTTTGGAACTTGCTTTCCCCCGTGTTCCTATTCTATCCATCTCGAAATTGAAGATGGGGAAAACTAAGATAGGTGGCGCTTTGGAACTTGCTTTCCCCCGTGTTCCTATTCTATCCATCTCGAAATTGTCGAGATTACGCAAAGCCAAAATTCGGAGAACAGAATAAATCTAAGAACAACAAGAGCAACAAGTCGATGACATATCGCAAACATTCTTCACGAGCTGAATATAAGACCACCACCGGCCGAGCGTGTCACGGTGTCGTGGGAACAAGGGAGCATCGCCTGGCGATAAGAAATCAGGATTCGGTCGAAAGGAAAAGATACCGGATACTGAATTTCACTTGTTATTATTATCGTTAGGATCTTCAGGACATTCAGAGGTGTACTACTGAACGTCCAGATGAATGTTTGATAGTGTTTGTTCACGATACTATGCCCTTGAACGTGCTCCAAGCAGGGGTCATTTTTGCTTTTTGGGGGCCAGTCGAGTAATTTGAGTTAATCTGATCTCTCTCTCTCTCTCTCAGTTTTATGCTGCTGCCGCTGAGCGACAACGGTTGTAAACTGGGGGGTCACAAGTCAGTCTCTCTCTCTCTCTCTCTCTCTCTAAATGTGCCTCAACAACACACAAACCTAAAAAAACTCTCTCCTTAAATCATCTAGTTTCAACGAAGCCTCTCTCTCTCTCTCACACACACACACAAATATTCAGAGAGAAAAATATGCTTAATAATTACATAAAAATAAATATAAATTAGAATGTTTCTCAGTCTCTCTCTCCCTCTTTCACGCACGCAAATATTCAGCTGAAAAAAATATGCTATCATATAAAACTAAACATAAACACAATCTCTCTCTCTCTCTCTTTTTAAACGTGTGCCAACAAAACACAAGCCTCAAAAATATTCGGGGAATGTCCACTAAACACCAACCCCAACCCCGCCCCCTTCCCGCCCCCCCCCCCCCCCCCCCCCCCCCCCCCCACCCCTCTCTCTCTCTCTCTCTCGGTGTATTTTGTTCGCCCTTCATTTACAACAATTGCAATCGACACTCACCTCCCTTCTACTTGAAGTTTCTAGATCTCTAGAGTGAGAAGACTTCTATTTAAATCTGGATTCTACTAGTTTAGACTTTTGTAGTCCTTTAAACTACTAGATTCTATTTTCTAGATTGTATAGATTACAACTCATAGCTTTAGCATATCAGATTTTACAAACCATTTTTGTATATCTATATATATATATATATATATATATATATATATATATATATAGATATAGTATATATGTATAAGATGATACTAAAAGTGGCGAGCCTTTTGAATGAGGTCTTCAAGGGATGAGGTTGCTAGCCCCATGACCTTTTCTTCATAGCCGGGTCAACTGGCAGGCGGCGGTCAGGGCTCGAATCATGGACCATGCAAGTGTTGCTAAGCTTTTGCAAATCGAATATATGTATATATATATATATATATATATATATATATATATATATATAATTGTGTGCAGATGTGCGTGCTTGTGTGTGTGCGCGCGCGCAAGCACGCATAAACCCTCGAGTCACCACTGAATGCTGACACAGCAACTCTTGTTCATATTTACTTGACGCTTTGCTTGTTTTTTTTTTCCTTCTTTATCAAAATATGTCTCGTTTCGAAAATTACTTACATATTCAAATGACTAAATTACGCCAAATACTCAAGTAATTACGAATAGTCACATTAGGAGTTTGCATCGAATCAGGAATACCGGAACTATGAAGTAATTTAAAGAAATCGATTAAGTAATCCGTCATGTAAACCTACAAGTCGCTGGAAATTATCAGTAATTATTCGTCCATTAACCTTACTTATTCGTTCGTCTTAGTAAAACACAAACATAATTCGCTGTACTCCGAGAAAAAAAAAAATTCGCTTTGCTCCTCTAAGAAAAATAATAATACCTGCTCCTGGATTATATAATCCAGAAATCTCGATAAATCCGTCAGTCGAGGGTAAAGAATCCTTGTTACGTCATATATCGATCCAGTAGTAGTACATCGAGGCATGCGTCACAGCTTAAAGTTACGTAAACTCGAGAATTATTGTTGTTATAATAACTGTTATAATAATTTTTATCTACCTACGGTCATGTGGAATGAGCTAATGTTGTGATTATCTTCATAAATGTCATAATTATTCAATTATGCACAATTATACCATATGGTAAAAATGCTACAGGGTGTGACGCGCATATGTGCAGATGAAAAATTAAAAGAAATCGGAAGAAAAATTAAAAGAATTAAACGTAATGTAAAGAAATTGATAAAAACACACAACGACGCCGAATAATTAAACCCTTAGCTGGTTTTAATGAAGGATTTTAAGAGATTCTCGAGTAAAAAAAGCTTTATGAGTCTAGGCTTACGAGATAAGACTCCACTCAAACCGACCAATTAGACCTACTATAAAAAACAACAAACCAGTGAGAAAACTCGTTTCTATTTGAATGACTACCTGACACAAAAAGATGACCCTTCTCTCTCTCTCCTCTTCTCTCCTCTTCTATTCCTCTCTCTCTCGGCTCTTCTCTACTCTCATCTCTCTCCTCTTCTCTTCCTCTCTCTCCTGGAAGACAGAGACTTTCACGCCAGAGCCCCCTCAACCACGGCCGAACCATCTACCACGAAACTACTTCCGGTGACCGGATGATCCCCTGGGAAAATTTCCCCCATAGTATCGCTCAGGCCAGACAGTTACAGTTCCCAAGAGGAAAAAACCGTTGGGAAAATCGAGGAAAAAATCACGAAACTGCCCGTTTTTCAAACTTTCAAACCACTGCTATGAAAACGTCGGCCTACGGTCAAGCAGCTAAGCTGCGTAAATAACAACCTCTGATTTAAACACGGAATATTTTCATCTTAACGAACTGAGGATGGGTGGTTCGTGACGCCCACACGAACGTTATGAGAAAATGTGCGAAACCTCGCTAAAAAGATCGTTCGAGCGCGCACACACGCACGCACTCAGGTGTGGGAGGATGATGAGAGTGTCGGGGGAGTGGGGGTGTGATACTATGCCCCCACCAAAACACTATTTCTGGGGAAGAGCAGTGACGGCGAACACCCAGCATTATGCGGCCCTGTCGCTAGACTTACAATTTTCCTCAAATCTTGGAAAATCGACTCGCTAAAATCAGCGACGGCACTTATGGGCCGCTGTTGGCGCCCTACCGGCTGGGGAGCGTCCTAGGCTGGTGCCGGACATGTGCCGCCAAATTGATTTTGTATTTCTTATTTTTTTTTTAAATATTTCTTCTCTTCGGACATTTCTTTAAAAATCATAAATAAATACTTTTACGCATTATTGGTTGTTTTAATTCATCAGATTATATAAGGAACAGAGAGGTATTTTTTTAAATTTTTTAGACTCATTCTTTTTTCTTCGTATTTTTAGATCGTATTTTTACCGAAAAAATAATGAATGTTTTCATGCATTGACAGATTTCTTTTACATGTTGTTTTAAATTCACCGAATTAAATAAGAAAAAAAAACAAGAACTTTTCAATTACAGAAATGAGGACCAATAACATCGTGGGCGGAGGAGAGAGAGAGAGAGAGAGAGCGAGCATGTGGCGCGTAACGTGTAAATTATCTTATTTATACGAGGCAACGGACACAACCCAGGGTACGTTATGTACGTACACTCTCTCTCTATCATCTCTCTCTCTCCTCTTCTCCGGCTCTTCTTCTCTCTCTCTCTCTCTCAAAACTGAATGATTCGTTCTCCATTCATGGTAATTTTATTTTTATTTATTTATTTTTTCCATATTTCTTCTTGAGTCAGTCAGCCTGTTGACTATTATTATTTTTTTTGTCTATCAGTCCACCAATCCGACTGGGTGGTATTTATTATTATTATTATTATTATTATTATTATTATTATTGTCATCATTATTCACGCAAAACAGCCAAGAGACAATGAATATATATCGTAGGGAAGCTAGGCCTAAATAATAAATAAAATGACAACCGTAGACAGATGAACGCTTAAATAAGAGGTCAAGCAACAAAGAGTGTAATAATCTTGTGTATCACTAAACAAGATAAAATTAGACGAGAAATATGAAATAACGACTTGTTTACTTAACAGTCAGTTTTACCGTAGTCTCAAAGCTTTCTTTAAGACTAGAATTTCTGGAGTTTGAAATGGGTAGCGTTGCTTTGTCGAATTTAGTGCTAAAGTGGAGAGGCTTTGGGCTAAGTTTCTGTTAGAGGAGGATATATATCGATACAAAATGGTCCAG
Organism: Macrobrachium nipponense; assembly: GCF_015104395.2. NCBI lineage: Eukaryota > Metazoa > Arthropoda > Malacostraca > Decapoda > Palaemonidae > Macrobrachium > Macrobrachium nipponense. The sequence continues at coordinate 9,819,743 of NC_087212.1, forward strand.
CGATTCGCGCAGGCGCAGGAGACCAAAGGTCGACGGATAGTGGTGGAGGAGGAAGAGGCGTTGGTGAAGGTAGGTAACTCACGATAGAGTAATGACAGGGTAGTCCCGCTGTAACGACGAAAAATATGGGACTCTTGCCCATGTGATTTTGTGAAGTCACTCAAACCGGTCGAGGCGACAATTTACTGATGTAAACAAAGGGATAATTGCCTTGATTACACTTTTGAAATGCTGTTTAATACATATCCTCCATAGATTTAAGCGGTGAATACTATTTTGGACGAAATAATGTAGTTCATGTAAATGTATCGATACTGGAGAAATCGAATAGGCGAAATGTTGCGCAAATAAGTTTTTTTTTTTTTTTTTTTTTGATATTTTAGAGTTGAATTTAGAATTTAGGCCAAAGGCTCACTCGGCGCTGAAATGGAAACAGAGTAAAAGGTTTGAAAGGTGTAACAGGTGATAAAACTCACAGTTGCACTACGAATCAAGTGTTAGGATAGGGTGGAAAGTAAGATGGAAGGAAGAGAGTATGAAAGTAGGTACAGTAAAAAGGAACGGAAGTGGTTGCAGCTAGGGGCCGAAAGCACGCTGCAAAGAACCTTAAGCAATGCCTACAGTGCACCGTATGAGGTCCACTGACGGCACTACCCCGTTACGACGTTCACAGTTTTATCACAATCCACTGTTTTTCTTAAATACGCCAGTCTCTACTTTAACCATTCATCTGTCATTTCCCTAAATCATTCTCATTTCTGTTCATTATTCCATTCGTTTATATATATATATATATATATATATATATATATATATATATATATATATATATATATAAACGAATGGAATAATGAGCAGAAATGAGAATGATTTAGGGAAATGACAGATGAATGGTTAAAGTAGAGACTGGCGTATTTAAGAAAAACAGTGGATTGTGATAAAATTGTGAACGTCGTAACGGGGTAGTGCCGTCAGTGGACCTCATACGGTGCACTGTAGGCATTACTTAAGGTTCTTTGCAGCGTGCCTTCGGCCCCTAGCTGCAGCCACTGCCGTTCCTTTTTACTGTACCTACTTTCATACTCTCTTTCTTTCATCTTACTTTCCACCCTCTCCTAACACTTGATTCACAGTGCAACTGCGAGTTTTATCTCCTGTTACACCTATATATATATATATATATATATATATATATATATATATATATATATATATATAAAATCTTTAACCATCTTTAAAAATACATAAGCTACACTGGTACTGTTCTAACAATTGTCAACGCGACAGAACTGCCATATACCCCAAGATCATATTCCTTGCAAATTCCCTTCCCATCCCCATTATCCTAACCCATTTCATCAACCTTACCCACTGACCTAGACATAACCAAATCTGACGAAGTTACAAGGAGACTTGTTTAACGAAGTCTTCCCATTTCAGTACAGCAATCAGCGCATGGTGAAGCCTGGTAAACGCCCCGCGAAGAAGGGCTTCACCACCCTCAGGGACGAGTGCCTGAAGGCCAACAGGCTCTTCGAGGATCCCGAGTTCCCTCCCAACGACTACTCCATCAACTTCGACGGCGTCACCAGGAGGTCCTACGTGTGGAAGAGGCCTCATGTGAGTGTCCTGTCATTTATTTATTATTGTCTAAGGGTTTAGTATGATAGTGAATTATTTGACTTTATATTCTTTTTATTTATCTATTTGCTGTTCTGTTTTCCTAGATATTGAAGGGCAAACCTGATTATGTTGTTGGGTAACTTTTGAACTAATGGTTGCAACTTAGGAAAATTCAATTTATATTATAATAATATATATTATATATATATATTAATATAATAATTAATAATAATAATAATAATAATAATAATAATAATAATAATAATAATAATAATAATAATAGTGTTCGTGACCTCGGTAGACTTAGATAGCAAAAAAAAATTCAGGCACTGATTTACTAGTAATTTTACCCATCTCTTGTCAGCTCTGAAAACTGATCAATTATAAAATAAAACATCTTGAACGAACCTTTCAACTCTGGTGTAAGCGGCAGTATGCCAAAATAAATTCCGGGAAGCCCTTGCAATACATACGAGTATTTATAAAATAATTATGAAGAACAATGATAAGAGAAAGGCTAAGCACTATGAAGTATACGTGTAATTGTAGTTGGCAACTGAGCGTTACTGTAGTAGTAGCGGTGGTGGTGGGGGATAAGCCTATGTAACGGCTCGTCCGACTGCATTATAAAAATTCTGTGTAAACAAACAGAAGGGCAAAAAAAAAAAAAGGTATAAAGCTGAGTATAAGTACTTGAGGTTGTCAAGGAGCAAAGTGAATTCAAGCAAATCTGACCAGATTTCCAACAGATTAACCTAGTTCCTTTGTATAATTTGTAACATTCTTGTGGTGATCTTGTCGTCTTCACCAGTGGCCGCTAATTCAAAGGGTGCTGCCTGCCGGCGCGTCCCGAATTCGTTTGGGTAAAGATATCGTAACTGTCAAATCATTTGTCTTCTCATCACTTGCCTTGTATTTTACTTTTCATTATATCAATTTCTAGTTTATTTATCGTAAACTATTTCTATTTATGCATTTTTTCGTTTGTTTTTTTCATTGTTTAGTTCAGTTGTATTTCATTTATGCTATTTTTAAGTTATTTTTTTTAAAATCTAGGGTTAACTGTTTTCTATTTCTGCTGACGCACCACATTCATCAAATGATTCTCGTCTCAGTCTTCATCATTTATTTATCTAACCCTTGCATTTTATGCACCTATCAACATAGAGTAATTTTTATCTTATTTCTTTTCTTCTACCATCAGGAATTGGTCAAAGACGCCCATCTCTTCGTGGAGGGTGCCAGTCGTTTCGACATTCAGCAAGGTGAACTGGGTAAGCATTTCCTCGCCATTAAATTGCTGCTGAATACAGCTGGCCTTATGCCAGCACCAGCTCTTCGATTTATGAGCATTCAATTTAAAAAAAAGGATATGGGAGCTATCTTTTCTCAGTTTTCGGGTTCATATTGACTCATTGTTGTTCGAAACCAGAAGAGTAGCTGAACATCTTTATTTTTAAGACCTCTGCTCTCTTGAGCGTGGATCTTAGCCTCCCCATTATCTTAGAATCTAGGATGAACCACCTTTGATCTTGAGCCTTTGAAGTTTACTCGACTCTTAAGCTGACCACGCCAGTGCGCCTTCATTAGACCGTAAAGATTCAATTATTCCAAACCCTTTCAATCTCAGTAAATGCTTCACTAATCCTAGATCGGTAGGTGCTCCCTGACAGTTTCTAAAGCAGTTGTTTACATACTTTCCTTCTTCTTCTCTCTAGGTGACTGTTGGCTTCTGGCCGCCATATCAAATCTCACCTTGAACCCTCGACTGTTCCACGTAGTGGTTCCAAGGGACCAGAGTCTTAACAACTATTATGCCGGGATATTCCACTTCAGGTGAGCGTTCTTTGCAAATGGCTCTTAAAGCAAAACTTAGGATGTGTCCAGAGATTGTTAAGCCAGTTCTCCCTTAGGAAAGCGAGTGTTGAGTGCGAATGAAAGGGGAAACATGTGAAAATTTATAAAATATATGGTTTGGTCCAGTGGAAAGACTAAAGAATGAAAGACTGGCGAAAGTAGAGTGGTGTATGTATTGAGCTGGACAGTCATAAAAGTTAGCCATTGTAGTTATAATTATTATACATTCTTAATATTCTTCGTACTTCTGTACGCTTTCTAAGAAATATAGTAGGAAAACATACACTGACATAATATTAATGCATGACACACACGTCAGTAAATGCAAACTAACATTGATTTTTAAAATATTTCAGTTATCGTTCGCTTTATTTTATGCCGCTCCGTTTTCTTTAAATATTTACGTCGAATTCTTTTACCCAGATTCTTTACGTACATCTCTTCAGGCCGATTCTTTGCCAAATTGTTTTGTTATGCTCAAAGCTGAATAGCTTAATAGATTTTGTTTCCCTAATTTTTTGTTGTTTGGTCAATTTCATATATTAGATATGTTTATATAGAAAAAATTATTTTCGAATCGCTAGGCATACTAAGTCCTATTCGCTAGTACTACTACAGGACACGAAAACAGAATTCATCGATCGTGTAGTCAATACTTTGAAATGAACACATTCTATGTCATTAAAACGAGCTGCTTTCCTTTCAGGTTTTGGCAATATGGCAAATGGCAAGATGTGGTCATTGACGACATGTTGCCCACATACTGCGACCAGCTTGTGTTCATGCACTCCAAGACCAAGAACGAGTTCTGGTGTGCTCTCCTTGAGAAAGCTTATGCCAAGTAAGTACTACATCCTTTTTTGCATGTGCCCTTAATTTTAAGATCGACTTGCTATAATCTGAACTTGAAGGACCCATAAAAAACTGGACAATATATTTCCTTTATTAGTCTAAGTAGACATTAACCAATTGTATTAATCGTTTACGGTTTAGGTACACCTACCAAAATCCATCCACAGATTTGTTTAATTTGTTGTAGGTAACACAATTATTTGAAATTGTTTTTACATTATGAAAGAGCTTACAAGTAAGCCCGTTTCAGCGTCTTAAGAAATACTGATTATTTTGGTAAAGGTATTTGCATAGTTTTAAAATTATTTTCTATGATGGTTCGTGTAGGGTATTACTTTAGCACGCACGGAGTACTTATTCAAAATTAACCGTGACAATTATAGACCTAGTTATTACAACAAACTGACGAACAAGTTACCTACACAGGTTTTGGATCAAACGAGGGGCGATTGAATGTATTTTAAAAATAGGTAGTTACGTCAAAGACCGTGAACGTTCATACAAAAATAAAACTTTGGTTGTTTATAATGTTGTTTAAAAACGCAATTTCCATTTTTTCGGCCATTTTGAAATGTCAGTAACTGTTTAGCGCAACTAACCTCTGCAAAATTCTGAGTCTTTTCCTATCTGAAATCTATATATTCTCCTCTATCTGGTAACATTTTATAGCCAAGTGTCTGTTTGCCAATGGTCGCAGGTTCAAGCAACACATTTTGGTTTCCCTAATCACGTACCACTAACCACAAAATGAGATCAAATGTTACTCTGAAAACCAACACTTAACCTAACCAAGAATGACCATAAGTCGCCGAACTTCCCTTGGATCATTACAGATGTGGTAGCCTAACTTATCTAGGCCTATGACAAGGTGCCCTACCCGGAAGACGGTTTATCCTCCAGTTAAACCGTCATCAACTGGTTTACTGTTTGAATGATCGACAGTATAGTATTACTCTTTTCTGAAGAATCTATTTCCGCTGCCTAACTTTGTAGGTAAACAACCCGCTCTGAAGAATCTATTTCCGCTGCCTATGTAAACAAACCGCTCTTGACATTCAGTAATCAATGTTTTCAACCTATATTATGTAATATTTACCTTCTGTCTGCGCCTTCGTTTTGGAATTTGGCTGCAGGATGAATTATCAAAAATTTATCAGAAAATTTTTGTAAGTCCGCTGATCGCTAATTGAATTTATTCAACCCCTTTCGAAAGCGAGGTGGGATACGTCTCTACACCAGGAAGCCGCGTTAGAACTGAAGAAACTGTAACAGTCACTGTCGAATATACGATATGTCCCTTTTAATGCGTTAGCTCCTTGTAGATCATAGAGATAACAATGTACTTCGAAGTGATATGTACTAAATATTACGCGTTGCAAACATACTAGCTTATACAGACTGCAATTTGCAAGAATCCATCACAATTATCTCCGATAAACCGACATGTAGGTAGTATCTCTCGCCTTACTCAACCAAGCTTCTTCCCACCATCAGGTTATACGGCTGCTACGAAGCCCTCAAAGGAGGAAACATCAACGAGAGCATGGTTGACCTGACAGGGGGCGTGGTCGAGATGATTGACCTGAGGAACCCACCCAGTAATCTCTTCAGCGTCATGAGGAAGGCCTACAGGAGAGGCGCTCTCATGGGATGTGCTATTGAGGTAACTTGCCGTAATTTATTTTAATATTTTTATTTTGTCATCCACTAAAGTTTATTATTTATTGGGCTTAGGGCTATTAATGAACTATCAGAAAATTCATACCGAAGTGAGTTATGATTATGATTTACAATATTTCAAGGGATTTTGTTTAGACTTAATTGAAAAAAATGGTATGCCTTGTACAGTAGTGATTACCTAAGAATTACTAGTCATTTTATTCAATGATGAATTGTTTAATAAAATATTGGTAGCTATAACTAACTTATCAACGTAGACAACTATATTTCCAATGGTCGACTCGCGGGAGATATTTTTGAATGTGTCATTATGAACTTTGAGAATAAGAAAATTTCTAGAATTCTTTTACTGACTGAGACTAGGCTCAGCTAATATTCTTTAATCAATGGGACTCCATTGAAGAAGAATATATATGAACCATGTAAATTCATTCTTAGAAATATACTAGATAGCCTCTAAATTGTGTTCATCCTCCACCTTCAGCCTCAGAATCCCAACATCCAAACCGAGGCCGTTCTGACCAACGGCCTTATAGTACGACACGCTTACTCGGTGACTCGCGTCACTTGTGTCGACATTGCATCCGCTGCTCCAAAAATGAAGGTAAGGTATTCTATATATATATACTCCACGGCTTCCTGCGTTCATTGGGGTTGTTTGTGCTTGTGTTTTTGGGTTGTTAGTATGAGTTATAAGTTTGTTAAACTGTTTGAATAGCTTTTTATTTTTTATTCATTTGCTTCAGGTGCTTAACCTTAGTGTGTAAATGATGCTTATATTTATTTTTGTAGTGGAGCAACCGGTTTTGTATCCTGCTAGTTGGTTTGATACCTTTCTTTTTAATTGTTGTTGCACGAGCACGCATGCGCTCAGCTTCAAAATGCCCTCCAATATTATTAATTATAAATAACTACACTTAACGTTTCCTCAGTTAGACACTCACTACTCACCAAATTTGTTACCTGCGCATCTTTCCAGTTACTGACATTTGATCTTAATTTGGTTTACTTTTTGTCAAAAAATTGACGACCCAACGTTTTTTTTTTGGTTCCTAAACACCATAGATTTTATGAAGGCAACTTACATAAATACATCGCATGAATAATATTTAGTATTAAAATGGAATAAGTAGGTACATGCGCAGGATGTATTCATGAGTGTAAAGCAAGTTTTATACATTTTATGCTTAATTTGGGCTCGAGTGATTTTTTACCTGATCAAGAGACCGTCTCATATAAATTCCACTTCTTTTTCACGCCATAAGGTCTAATAATTCTTTATCAAATGTTTTCACCTCTTGTTTGTTCACTTATTTTATTGTCACCTACTTATGTATTCCCTCTCCTCCACCTCTTGTTGATATCCATAGCTTTCTTAACCTTTAACCAATCAGTCCTGTGGTATCTTACTCAAAGGGGGCAAGAGCCCGGTTCAACCTAAAGTCTGACCAAATTTAGGAGCAGACTCCGAGGCCATTAGCGGCGTTGCCAGGTCATTCTGACCAAGGTATATACTTTGATTCTGACCATTTTAATCCACGCTTGGTTTGACCTCTTAAAACCAACGACCTGGTAGCGCTACCTCAGGGTTCCTCGGCAGAAATGTGTTGTTCCTGCTTGAAGTTGTTTTGTTTTTTGTTGTTGCATTTCCCCTGAAAGACAATAACCTCTGCCCGCAGGCCAATTGCAGCGACGGCCCGGTCGACGTCGGAGGTCTTCAAAATGCCTTTGGGAGCATCCTAAAGCCCCTCATGGGTCTGATTAGCCCCACGGGGGCCGAAAAGGCTCCCAGCAGTGTCCCTTCGATGGGTCCCACCCTCGCCAGCATTTCAAATTTCAACCTTAACTTGGCGTTCCCGGACGTAAGTACATTTTATTCAGCTTAACTGGGAAAGTCCAAAACTGACCTCATTATTTTTTTTTGTTTTGGTGGGGGGGGAGGAGGAAGGGAGTGGGATTTTTATATCATTCACAAATATCTTATCCTTGTCAAACCAAAAACATTTAGTGTTCTAAATAACTTTAGAAACTATACAATAACCGAAATTATAACCTCTTCTAAATCGTGGCCACAGTTACTACTTTAAAATCAAGTAAATGTAAACAATTCACATTTAGAAAATGTTGCCACTTTTCATGGTGAGAGTAAATCCTGACAAAACAAACCCAAATTTCCTACTCGAAAATCCTACACGGTAATAAATGATTCCCCTGCACTTCTTTGCCAAGTTACAGAACTGAATAAATGGAAACTAAAATCCATCTTTGTCGCAAACAGGGCAAGGCCGAGTTGGTTCGCCTCCACAACCCTTGGGGAAACGAGGCAGAGTGGACAGGCTCCTGGAGCGACAAGTCCCCGGAATGGGGGACAATCGCCCCTGAGGACAGAGAACGGTTGGGCCTCACCTTCGATGATGACGGGGAGTTCTGGATGAGTTTCCTTGTAAGTGCCAGGCGTTTTTGTTAAGTGGTTCCACTTAGGTGAATGAGTTGAGTTTAGTATAAAATAAAAGGCCAAGCACTGGGACCTATGAGGTCATTCAGTGCTGAATTGGAAATTGACAGTAAAAGGTTTGAAAGGTGTAACAGGAGGAAAACCTTGCAGCTGCACTATGAGTCAAGTGTTAGGAGAGGGTGGAAAGTAAGATGAAAAAAAGAGAATATGAAAGAGGGTACAGTAAAAGGAACGGAAGTGGTTGCAGCTTGGGGCCGAAGGCATGCTGCAAAGAACCGTAAGTAATGCCTACAGTGCACCGCATGAGGTCCACTGACGGAACTACCCTGCTAAGAGGCCGCTTAGGTGAAGTTTTATGAAATGTTGCCTTTCACTTTTAAAGTTCCTGACCCATGGGAGGATAGTACTACACTGAAAGGCACTACTTGAGGCTCTTTGCGGAGTCCCCCTTTCATTCCTTTTACCGTAACTCCGTTCTTAATTCTTTCTTCCATCCTCCTCTAATAATTGTTTCATAGCACGACTGCAAGGTTTTCCTCTCATTACAACTTTAAAACCTTTTTACCCTCTATTTCCCTTTCGGTGCTGAATGACCTCGTAGGTCCCAGAGCTTGTCCTTGGGCCTAAATTTTAACATTCCATTTCTCAAAAGTCCAATCCTCCATGAGAGGAGGATACACACAGCTGAACAGCATCTCTGTAGAATTGTAGGATTCGTCTGTACTTCAGCTATAAATCTATAAAAATTGTTAGGATTTGAGTACAAAAAGGTCAACTTCAAGGAGCCATTTGCTTATGAAATCTGAAAATCGATTCTAAAACAATCTCATTATATTCAGAGACAACTGCTTTGCGTTTCAGTTGAAAAATATAAATGGAAAAATCAATTCTTCTCCAGGATTTTATCAGGAACTTCTCGACCGTGGAAATTTGTGATGTGACTCCCGAGGTGTTCGACTTGGGTGACGAGGACGACGAAGAAGCCAACACATCCGATAACATCCTGAAGAGGTGGCAGATGGTTATGTACGAAGGGGCGTGGGTGTCCCACCACTCTGCAGGTGGCTGCAGGAACTTCATTGGTAAATGAACTTCTATTATTCAAATGTATCTAAGTATCTAAATTCATTCATAAACGAATGTCACATTTATGTTTTAAAAACATATCTACAATGCAAGAGTCCTGAGTGATCTTTCTGATTTTCGCCTATTTTGTTTCTCCAGATACTTTTGTAACAAACCCCCAATACACGGTTGTCCTGGAGGATCCTGACGAAGACGACGATGATGACCTTTGCACCATCGTCATCTCCATCATGCAGAAGAACGTCCGTCAGCTCAAGCGATACGGAGCAGATTACAATCCTATTGGTTTCACTGTATACAAGGCAAGTGGAGAACTTTTACCCCTTGACTGTTCAGTTTGCAGGTCCTCTTATAGGCATGGGCAGGCAACTTCTTAACCAAAGCCCATCTAACAGTCCTTGTTGAGTTCACATTAGTACTTCTGTACAGTGCCCAGTCAGACACTAAAGCATGACCTGACAACACAAAAATAGTGCACAGGTACTGTACTTAACCAGACCCTAAAATTGCCATTGCTTATGCTACTCCCCACCCAAGAGTTTAGACACTGGGTAGCACAAAATGAGAGTTCTATACAACAAAATATAATTATTCATACTATTTAGATAGTACCTAATTTTGACAAGTATTTCGACAATTGTTGTTGGTTTTATAATATGTACACTATAGTAGGTATTTTATCATATGTACTAATAAGCCATGGTACCCAGATAAAGGTATACAAAAATTTACTTCAAATAACTAATTGCTCTCATATACTAGGTACTAACATACACATTTTTACATAACCTAATGACCTCCTACTGTAGGACAAATGTGCTTCAATTGTTTAGCTAACACTTGCAAATACCTCAACACACGAAGCAAGAAATGAAATGTCCTGTATACAGATTATACCAAGTTAGTGAAAATTTAAACACTACACTACATATGGAATATTCATTGCAAATGTACCTAACGGGTCATGTTCCTTCCTACAGAAACCGGATGATAAGCAGCTTGGTGAGCGCCTCGACAAGGAATTCTTCATGTACAACATGAGTGTAGCCAAAGTGAAGTTCTTCTTGAACACCCGAGAGGTCACAGAACGCTTCCGCTTCCCCCCTGGAGCCTACGTCATCGTCCCATCAACCTTTGAGCCAGAGATGACAGGAGAATTCCTCCTGAGAATCTTCTATGAAGCCAAGAGGTTGAAAATTACCAAGTAGGATGTTTCAGATATTAATTTTATTTCCTCTTGGGAAAGAATGCCAAGCAGTTATACTCGTCAGACAGATCTGTCTTGCCTCACTTATCCCTCATTCAAGGATTAATGAGTGTTTGGCAAAAAGGATCTCTGAAACCCTAGGCCATATCCTGGATGCCAGTACCGAGAGATGAACATATCAATAGGAATGAAATAACACAAACCTTCCCCCACTGTTCTGGTGGAATTAAACCTTGTTACCAAATACTTTTCCTGAGAAATACCTGCCTCTGTTATGTCTTGAGACATAATCTAGTCAGAGTGATTTAGGTCAACTCTGTCCACTGTGATTTTATGTTAAGACATTGAAAATTCCACGGAAGTCTTTCACTTTCATTCAGAAGGATTTAAACCTGCTGAAGTGTTGAGACTTGTATTTGGAAACTGTATTATATGTGCTTCTTTCCAAAACATATGTATGTTTTACAGTATTTTACTGTGGAAGATGAGATGGAAAATATAGCACAGATCATTTCATTTGTGCCATCCTCAATTTTAGTGTATATCTTCCATGTGCTCAAAGAAACCAATCCCTCAGGTTTTCTTGTTGTTTATCATGTTTTGCTTACCCTTGTAAATGAGGTGCAAGTACCGTATGTGTGATATTTATGTATTGTTGTGAAATATTTGTATGTTTTTAAAATAAATTTAATTTTTCATATATGGATTTCATTCTTGGCACTCCATAGCTCAAGATCAGTGTTGATACCAAATTGCAGATAAAGGAAGCATGCAAAATGTGTTTTTGGATACATATACATAATACTAGGTGACATGGATTTCAAATGACATGTGGTTACAAAAGTGAAACTTTAAATCTCAAAGATAAAAAGCATATTATTCATGTACTAGCAAATAGGTGAACAAATGATAATTTGAAAACTGTACAGTATGCAGATTAGATCAAGTTACATATCTTAATACAAACTGGTAGACCTAACTGATCCTCAATGTGCTTCTTAAACTAGGAAAGTATGACTCAACTGGGCATCTAAATATGTGCAAAAATTTTGTGTAAAACTTCAATACATGTCCTTTTATATAAAGAGGGGGGGGGGGGGGGGGCAGAGGGATAGGAAACATCTGAACTCAAGTGAAATGCTAACCATTACAACTTCATTATTTTTTGCCTCAATGTCTGTAGACATTTACATGTGAAGTACAAGAAATCAAAGTGGAAAGCATTATCCATTAACACAATATATGCATTCAACAACTGTGCACTGCTTCAACATTGCAGTGCTGGACTGTGTAACTAAAAACGACAAGAATCCTGTAATGAAGTTTCAAAGATCTCGGAAAACCTTTTTCCAAATAAGATGACTTCATATTTTCCTTGTACACACAAGAAAACTTGTAATTACAAAACTATTTAAAATAATATGCAAAGAGAATAACAATACAGTCCTGATTCAAGAAGCCCATTAAATAATTAAAAATTTGGTATTATACCTTCCGAATAAAACAGGCTTCAGTTTTATCAGCATGTAGCCTGGTGACAGAAAACAACCAGAGTTGTTAAATTACCTAAAGATCACTTGCGCACTTTATTACCACCAAGATATGACCCTTAATAAGATTAAAATATCATTTAATATCAAATGCTCTTCAGGTTTTGGCCTACTCATGGGATATTGTCACCCGGTTGAAGAGCATACTGAAAGCCAGCGATTTCCATGAACAAAAACAAGCATTTCAATAAAAGACTAGATATGCAGTGGTTCACACAAACACAAGTAAATCAATTTACAGTATGTGAAAATCATGATCTGTTATAATAACAAATATCTAACAGAATGAAGCAGCAAACATGTACAAAAAAATTTAAAAGCAATATACAGTACATTGGTCAGTTGACCCGATATTCAGCACCTTTGCTTATTCAGCTCTTTATCTACATCACAATGGCATATACAAAGTAAGACGAAGTAGTTTTTCGTTAATCAAATCATCTTCTCAACTGCTAAAGAAGGTCACCACTGTGACATGAATCAGTTTCATGTACATTAAACTAAGGAAATTAACCTGATTTACATCTATGAAGGCACTTTACATAAATCTTTGGTCTGTGGTGCACAGCAGCAGCAGCATCCTGAGATGCACAAGAGCAACTGGAGCAACAGGTTGCTGCTTTCAAGAGCAGCAGGATGATGAGGACTTTGCTGGAGGGGTCTGAGACTCATTTAAACTCACTTTACTTGTATCCCACTGACCTTTGCCCTGCAATGGAAATTGGACTGGTTACAAGAATATTGTTTGTTTGTATGGTGTTTTTACGTTGCATGGAACCAGTGGTTATTCAGCAACGGGACCAACGGCTTTACGTGACTTCCGAACCACGTCAAGAGTGAACTTCCATCACCAGAAATAAAAATCCCTAACCCCTCAATAGAATGCCCGAGAATCGAACTCACGGCCACCGAGGTGGCACGCCAACACCATACAGACCACGCCAACGAGGTGCTTGTGTGTGGACTAAGGCTGTCAAGATTATGATGGCTGATTGATTTCCTTGGACTAACTTTGCATCAGTACTTGGCATGAAAACATTTACTGAGTAAATACTTCTTGCGTGGTTATCAGCAGTGGCTTCAGAGCTTATTCAGAAAATTACAGTACTGTAAGAGATTTAGTTCTGTCTCAGATGAGACCAATTATAAGTATAATGGAACTGAATTCAGTTGCAACACAAAAGCCTTCTCAGTGAAACTTCAAAAGTAAAATGCAGGAATACATCCACTCAAAGAATACTATACCTGGCATAGGCTGTAAAGATACAATGACTTGTGAAAAAAACCCACCCTGATGCATGTGTAAATATACATGCATACATACACTACATACATATATATATATATATATATATATATATATATATATATATGTCATATCACATTACCGTGATTTATATACATACATCGAGCTACAAATATCCTTTAATATCTAATTCGCTCTACCTTCGAATTAATATCTTTTCATATATGTTTAACCGAGGTAGAGCGAATTAGGTATTAAAGGACATTTGTAGCTCGATGTATATATATATATATATATATATATATATATATATATATATATATATATATATATATATATAAGCGAATACCACGGGAAATGATAGACAGGAATCCAAGCGCTTTCGTCTTTATTCAGACATCGTCCATATGGCACTGCAATAACTATGGCTATGAAGTTTGAACACAAGGTAAAAAAAACATTTACTGAGTATAATTATTCCTCCACTTCAACATGTAAGGAAAATACATGGAATTTCAAACAGCTCTCTTAATCATATTCAGTAGCTCCTTGACGATGTCTGAATAAAGACGAAAGCGCTTGGATTCCTGTCTATCATTTCCCGTGGTATTCGCTTATTTATGAAGTCACGTGCATCTACTGTGATTTTTTAAGCATATATATATATATATATATATATATATATATATATATATATATATATATATATATATATATATCCATATGCAACTAGAGCTTCCAAAACATTCTCAATTCTCCTTACCAGTCAGGCTGGTAGGCAGAATTGAGCAGGTTCTCGAACGCTCTCCTTGTACAACCATTTTTAAATATATATTTGCACTTCCAACAATGTGAAAATTCTCACCATTTTAGTGACCCATGTGACTATGAGATCCTTATAAATTATGATGACTGATTGATTTCCATATGGCACTGCAATAACTATGGCTATGAAGTTTGAACACAAGGTAAAAAAAACATTTACTGAGTATAATTATTCCTCCACTTCAACATGTAAGGAAAATACATGGAATTTCAAACAGCTCTCTTAATCATATTCACCATCTCTCACTAATCTTATGATTGACATTAGATTTTAGCCTCTCTCCTGCCCATCCATCAAACTTACATTAGCCGAGTATAATCTGAGAGTTGAATTCTCATCGCTTTCAGCTAGCTTGACCATATCTTCTGCCAGGATGCTAAATACATCTTCGACACCTGGAATGATAGGAAAAAAAAGTAAGGCCAAGGTAAGGAAAGAACATCATTAACATTACTGCATTTTCTTCACAGCATAAAATGTCATAATTAACTTTATGTGTTAAAGAATCTACATCCTATATTGATTTGTAAATAACAATTCCATTTCTATCTTCCTAAAAAACCAGCAACCTCTCTTATCTCCTTTAAATATTTCGTATCTGCATCATCCCTTTCTCTCATCTACCTTTCTTATGAACAAAAGGTCTTTCTCTACCCCACGTCTGAAGAAAAGGGGGGGGGGGGGATATTTGTATTATTATTCAGAAGATAAACCCCTATTCATCTGGGACAAGCCTACAGGGGTCACTGACTTGATATTCAACCTTGCAATGACTATGGTGTTCATTTGAAAGAAGTTACAGAAAATAACAGGAAATTCACAAAGAAGAGATCATATAGTTATTAGGAAAGAAGAAGAAAAAAGATTAATTAATAAATAAAAAAATAAATAGGTAAAAATATAAATAAATCATTCAAATTAATGGTGAATTGTTCTAGGGCAGTAATGCATTGCAGCTTCGTTTGAATGACTGAGGTTTTAACTGCGCACGAGGGTAGGGAATATAGGCCCTTTCTACATTCAGTATGGCTGATGGAATAGCAACTATATAAAACAGAGTTGGTAGAACTGGGCGAACAATAGCAAACGCAGCGGGCGTTTACCCATTCTCTCTCTCTCTCTCTCTCTCTCTCTCTCTCTCTCTCTCTCTCTCTCTCTCTCTCACCTGTGTTGTCGAGAGCAGAGGTCTCTATGTAGGTAGCACCAATGGAGCTCGCATACTGCTGCGCCGCTGTTTTGTCCACTTTCCGCTGTTCATGCAGGTCTTTCTTGTTCCCCACCAACATCAGCAGGAGGCCGTCACCCACACGGCAGCCTAGTTCTGTTTAGGAATTCAGTTCTATGAGACAGAGTGCTAAACTTACGTCAACAGAAAATGTAACAAAGGTCTATACCAATGATACAGAAAAATGCAGAACACTTGATTTGAAACGTACTGACAGGAAAATTATTCATATATACCAGAAAAACATTCATAATGTTTATATATAATATATAATATATCTAAATATATAATATATATATGTATATTATATATATATATATATATATATATATATATATATATATATATATATATATTGATATATATATATATATTATAAAGATAAAAGGCCCATAAAACACTATTTGAACGTTGCAACCATATATTTCGAGCACTTCCCTCTGTGCTCCTGATCACTGATAAAATATGGACATAGGATATCTTACAAGATATTATATAGAAGCATATATGTGTGTGTCTGTGTATGGACTAATTAGCAAACTGCAATGAAATAAAAGACCAAAGTAAAGTAGGTAAAAACACATCGCAAACCGTTATAAAGTTACAATACAATGTACTTGATACTCTTTGAAACTAACAGCTTACTTCTGTCTGAAAATGTAATAATTAAAAGCAACGAATAAAATGCTCAAAGAAGCCAACAGATACAAACATGCAGAACAGTTTACTGTATTTTATGAAAGTATATATAATAATAGTCGACATCGTAGCTCAGTCAGCAAATGACAAATAATGAGATAGGGTGCTAGACTACTGACGGAGTTTTTTCGTCTTTAAATAAAATGGTTAATTGTGAGAGTGGGTAGATTTTTAATATGTACTATACTAAATACTCGGGTGTATTATACTTATTTCACTATGTTAAAATAAACTGAGAGAACAAATGCTACAATATTCTATAGTATATATTATCGTGACTATATACAATACCAATTCTTCCTCTTTACAGCATACTGTATACCAGCAACTCAGCCTTAGGCTATAGGCCTATGCAGTTACAATAAAATACATAACAGAGAAAAAATCGTGCTGCAACTTGTGAACTGAAGCCATATTATTATCACAGAATTTAATCCCTCTGCCTCAAGAACAGGGTACGGAAGATCGTATCTCTTAGACGTCCATCGCTATGTTAGGCCTACCGGGGTTAAGTTTTCGTCAGGTAAACCCATGATTATGTCTAAGAAAAAAGCTTCAGAGTATAGTATATAATCATACACAGACAGTTGTATACCTTTATCAAGTTTTTGCCCTGTAACGCAAAATCTCTTATCTGGTCAAAAGAGCGAACTAGCGCTATTGATAAAAGATAACGAATATACTTCCTGATAACTCCAGATTATAAGATAAGGTCCACAATAATTTTTGGGCCAAAGATAAATGCTACGGATGAGTCTACGCTGACAGAATTATTAATCATGATTAGAAAATACTGTTAAAGAAATTACCATATTTAAGCGTATAGTCGATATCCTTTGCTATCTAATCACCTAACCTGTTCTAGACTAATGTCTTTGGCAATCAATTAATACAAAAATGGGTGTGCCCAATTCTTTAACACTTCCATTATTTCAGTTTACTCCAATCCTTTTATTATCCGCTGTGACAGCTACTCGTTCTTAGTTTTATTCTCTCTATCATCAACGTATGATAGATCACTCTAAGCAACGTCAGTCTAGTGGCTCTAGTTAGTACTAGGAGTGGGTGACCAACTACGACTACCAGATGACGTGTGCAGTACGGTGCATCTGAGGCGGTGCACTGTAACCCTATTATGTTTTATATCTCTTTGTTTATCTCTCTCTCCTTATCCCTCTCGGTATCTATTGGGACTCGAACGTACTTTACCTTCCACCCAGCCTTTGATGTCATCGAAAGAGGTTTCGCTGGAGAGGTCGAAGACTAATAGAGCTGCGTTGGCGCCCCGGTAGTACATCGGCGCCATGGACCGGAACCTCTCTTGGCCCGCCGTGTCCCATACCTGAACGAAATCAAATACAATAAATTCAAATATATATATATATATATATATATATATATATATATATAATATATATATATATATATAATTTTATTGATTCTGTACATAACTTACATATATTGTATATGTATTTATTGAAAAATGACCTTTAAAGTGTATTTTTTAAATAAAAAAAATACAATTCTTGGGTAATTTAATGCTTAAGTGATTTAATACGTGAGTGATTTAACAGAAGTGATTTAAAATTTAAGTAATTTAACAGTGATTCAATACTTAGTAATTTAACACAAATCATTTAATGCTTAAATAATTTAACAGTGATTTAATACTTAATAATTTAACAGAAGTGACTTGATAGATAATTTAACAAAGTGATTTAAAACAAGTAATTTCAAGAAAGTGATTTAATACTTATGTAATTTAACCCAAGTAATCTAATACTTAATGAATATAACAGAAGTGACTTACTACTTACGTAATTCAACATATTTATTTAAGATTTATGTAATTTAACGAAGTGATTTAATACTTAAGTAATTTAACACAAGCCATTCAATACTTATTCATTTAACAAAGTGATTTAATACTTAAGCAACTTAACAAACTGATTTAATACTTAAGTAATTTAACCCAAGTAATTTAATAACTAATATAACACAAGTGATTTAATACTTAAGTAATTTAACATAGTGGTTTAATACTTAAATAATTTAACAAAGTGGTTTAAGTATACATAAGTAATTTAATACTTACGGTAAGTATTTTAACCCAAGTAATTTAAAAGATAATATAGCAAGTGATTTAATGATTAAGTAATTCAACAAAGTGATTCAATAATTAAGTAATTACTTGAGTAATTTAACAAAGTGATTTAATACTAGGTAATTTAACACAAACGGATTTAATATTTAAGTAATTTAACACAAGTAACTGCGATGTGATAAAAAAAAAACAACTATCTTTCTCTTTAGCGGTTATTGAATCCTCATACTTTAGAGATGTGGCGATAAAATTCTATACTATTATCAAAGGTTTGAGTTGTCAAAATCCAGTTCAAAGTTCGAAAGTTCAGAAAACTCTCTTCATACCTATTACCTAAACACGTGTATACATACAATTACAGGCAAACCTACACACACACACACACACACACACACACACACACACACACCACGACCCTATTATAAGTTATTCTGACCAGCGAATTCATCTCAGCGTGACGTTACGTAACTTGCAGCGAAAATAAAATAAAAAAATAACAAAAAAATTCCTGCTCGGTCTAGCCCGCCTCCCCTCGTCTCCCAGTAACCTAATAGCGGAGATAAGAAGGATTCTGGGCTTGATGTCGTAGGATTGGGGGTGGGGGATGGGGGAGGGGGGAGGGATATCTCTCTACAAGTAGGATACTGTTGGTGGATGTTACGCTTTGGCAGGATGGGGGAATGTTCTGGAAAATACGGACTTTTGTTATTTCATTTTTTTTCCCTTAAAGGGCAAACTTATTCGTGATGGTGTTTTCCTATGGGGCAAGAGACCGTGCTTGGCATAAGGCTAGCTTAGGCTGGTAACTATAGCCAGTTTTCCTTGTGCTAGGCCTTATATATATGTATATATAATATATATCTAATTAATTATTA
>NC_087212.1:9839527-9879527 GCF_015104395.2 Macrobrachium nipponense
AATCACTACTGTAGACAATGTGTTAATGATATTAATGATATAAGAAAAATAGTTTACATTACCAGTGAATTAAGTTGTTAAAATATATAGAAAAATCGTATAATAACAGAATAATAAAAATAGCAATGGTGAAAATCATATTCAGTGCTTACTAACCATAATCGTCAACCTTTGTTCCATTCAGGTGTGGCTGCTGCAGGCATTTGCTGGGATCCTACTTTTGTCATGGTAGATCATTATTTAGTGTCAATTTCACACCCTCGCCAATATTGTTGTGTCTTCGTGGACGGCGACACAGCGATATTAGTGAGGGTATGAGAAAAGTTATTGAAGTCAAACTAATTGTTTCAAATATCTCGTTCAATATTTAAAATTTCCCTCCACATGTGACCTAACAAAACATCAAGAAGAAATCATCAATTGTATTTTCATTTTTATGAAAGTAAACTCCACGATGATCATTTGCAGAAGAGTGAGGTCCATATGAGTTCATGACAACTATGGTGGTAGTTCGAGAATTCATCGGTTGTTAAAGACCCACTTGACAATGGAATTACAATGGAATTAACCTGTGTAATGTAATTAAGTGCTTTGTAAGGCATTTCACTTTTAATACTGAATATTTATATGTATACAATTAGCAATTTGACCTTGCAACCAGATGCACCTTAAATGGGTAGATACATAGAAATAAGAGCTGGATTGAATTGCTTTTGCTTTCAGTATTCGTCAGGTTTTGTTTTTATTTCTTTACATTTAACTCAAATGACTAAATTTCTCCCCTCACTTGAGCTGGTCCTTGGTCATAATCATTGCTAAAAAGTAAAACACCCAAGCTTTTTGTAATTATGTAATTGTGAGCTTTCCTTATTAAAACCAGGTGGTTTCATAAATGAATTTATAGCACCTATCTAAAAACTAAGTAGTAATACACAATTGTCATTTTCATTGTTTTTCACAACCATAATTTCGTATTAGCCTTGGTTATAGGACTCATGAAATACAGATTGATTGAAGCTATATGTCCTTTTTTTGGTCAAATTTCCATTCTCGTAAAATTCCTTACATTGAAAAAAGAAACCCACAAGATTACAGAGTATAAATTGTTTACTTATGAGTATTAATACAGTATTTTACTAAAACTTAAGAACTTTCAGGCCTTAATTGTGGCCCACACTTAAGGACTATGGATAACACCTTACTAGAGAGAAAAATTGAAGTCTACACAAATGTAGATAACTACTTACTGGAGGCAGCATTGGAGTCTCCAACAGGAGACTCCAATGCTGCCTCCACTAAGTAGTTATCTGTGACCTGGAGACTCCAATGCCGCCTCTGGTAAGTAGTTATCCATATTCCTGGAGACTCCAATGCTGCCTCCAGTAGGTAGTTATCTGTGACCTGGAGATTCCAATGCTGCCTCCACTAAGTAGTTATCTACATCCCTGGAGACTTCAATGCGAGTGCCTCCACTAAGTAGTTATCAGTGACCTGGAGACTCCAATGCTGCCTCCACTAAGTAGTTATCTGTTACCTGGAGACTTCAATGCTGCCTCCAGCTAATTAGTGTTATCTGTGATGGAGACTCAAATTGCTGCCTCCATGTAAGTAGTTATCTGTGATCTGGAGACTCAAATGCTGCCTCCACTAAGTAAGTAGTATGCTGTTGATCTGGAGACTCAAATGCTGCCTCCAGTAAGTAGTTATCTGTTACCTGGAGACTCCAATGCTGCCTCCAGTAAGTAGTTATCTGTTACCTGGAGACTTCAATGCTGCCTCCAGTAAGTAGTTATCTATATCCCTCGAAACTCTAATGCTGCCTCCAGTAAGTAGTTATCTATATCCCTCGAAACTCTAATGCTGCCTCCAGTAAGTATAGTCGATTCATTTAAGGTAGATTCTTGCGCCTACGAGACGTTTGTTTGGCGGCCTCTGATTGGCTGGTAGCGGGAGGCAGGCTGCTCGCTCAGTGGGTCATATTTTCGTTTGTAGCTTAGAAAACTAGCAATATGTTTACATTTCTTCATTTATCTCACGTTTTACAAAAGATAGGAAAGTTTTGGTCATACCAAAGGATTCAGTATTAAATGTACAATTAATGAATCTTTCCCTGAAATCAATAAGTTAAAATACAAAGGAATTACAACGAGTAGAAGTGAAGGGAGAAACATTTCATTCTTTATACCTTTTTATTCAGCATCGGATTTTGCATAATTCATGAGATCAAGATAAAATAAAATCTTGTGTTATTAAACAATAAAATCACCCTGAATACGATGGTGCTTTCAGATTTTAAATGCGTGTAATATGTAAAGAGAAAATGAAGAATATGTCTTATTATGTTGCATCCGTGCTTGACTCGGTTTGACAGTAGTGCCGAGGGACGCAAGATATCGAGGGGCTGGTCCTCTGAGCTAGAGCCGTTGGCGTGTTGGCAGTTGCCAATTGGCGATATGAGAAGTTTGCAGTTTCGAGACTATGTATTTACCGAATTATTATGTCATTACATTTTCTATAAATAAATTCATAGAATTCATATTATGACTTTCGAACATTTTTACTAAAATATTATATATGTCCGTATTTCTGGACACATCTGATAAAAGAAAAGTAAATAATCAGATGGATGCATCTGGGTGTTGGCTTCAATTTAGTCTAAGTGAGAAATGTACATGCTTTATGAGGCTCACTGATAAATAACAGAACTTGTTTCTCTGGCCAATAACATCAAAAGCTTATGGTTTTCATATGTTCACTCAATAAACAAAAGTACAAATGTTTATTTCTTACCATAAAATTTGTTGACGATGTAACGAATATAATATACTGTCTTTATCAGAATTGCTTGAGTTACTCTTACACCAGAATGTTTATCTCCTTTATATACATGTTACACTTGACAACATGTCTACAACAATGTTTAGGAAAAATTTGCTTAGTTTTCTCCTGAGGTAGTTGATTATTCTTGAATTACTTAATTCATACCTGAGTTAGAATAGCTCCCGTAACCGTTCCCACAGCCCTGCATAATTTTATATATATATATATATATATATATATATATATATATATATATCTATATATATATATATATATAATATATATGATATATATAATTATATTAGTACATGTAAAGGATAATGAGACTAATCAGAAGACTGTTATATCATCATCTTTTTATACAAATAAAATGGAAATTCATGCAGATATATTATGTCATAAACAAAAGAAAGTCATACACAGTAGGCTTACATTGGTATGTCATTAGGCTATCGATATGAACAAAAAGAATTTAAAATTTTACAAATTTTCTTACGTCATCATTATTTAAAAAAATAGATAAAGGAAAATCATACATATATACATAGTCATGTCATTACCTATTGGAACAAAAAGAATGGGAAATTATAAAGATACATTGATATCCCCTTTTCTATTAAAACCAAATAAAAAGAATTTATAAACAGATATGTACATTGTTATGCCATTAAATATTAAAAAAAAAAAAAGGAAACTCATATAGATATACTGTAGTTATGAAATTGCCCATCTAAAAAATGGAAAACTATAGAAACACTGTTAGGTCTTCAACTTTAAAAAAAAATAATGGAAAATCATTGATATATATCATCACAGTCAGTGTCATCCTCCCTAATATCAATATCATCACTGTCAGTTTCGTCATCTCCAATGTCAATAACAAAACTTTCAAACATATGCTCTCTAGCAACATCTTTCCTCCTATAATCCTTTTCTAATTTCTTAACGTGGTGAAAACATTTCTTCCAGTCTTCTGTTGTAACTTTGTCTATCGCCAGTCTCGTAAGCTGCTCAACAGTTTTCAAAGATTGATTTGCATTAGAGTTATTTTTTTCTGATATCCCCCTTTATTTGAGCCCATATAAGTTCTATGGGGTTAAACTGACAATAATATGGTGGCAGTCTGAGCACATCATGACCATTTGCACGGGCTATCTCATCTATCACATACCTCTGTTTTTCTTTGTGACACTTGGCAATCTGCAGCAATTTTGGCTTTGTTGCTGATGGGTCGTGGGTGACGTTATTAGAAGAAAGCCACTGTATGACTTCACTTTTTCTGTTGCTGGTTGTTGGCACTTTATTTTCTATTTTGCTATGGTAGGGAGCATTGTCCATTATGATTAGAGATCTATCTTCTATATTAGGCAATAGTTGTTCCTTAAACCACTTTAAAAACCTTTCATGGTCCATGAAATCATGGTAGTCCCCTTTGGCACCATTTTTTGACCTAAACAACAATAGCGCATCTTTGACAAACCCCTTCTCACTCCCGCGTGCACCACAATAAATCTTGACCCCTTTCCAGTCTTAAGTTTGGGTCCTATTTCGCCTTCACCCGTTGTCCAACACTGACGTACACATTCATTTTGGTTTATCCAAGTTTCATCCAGGAATACTTCAGGTTTACGTTCAGTTGGACTACAATTCCTATTCTTTTCAATTAACCGTAGGTATTCAGTTCTCGCTGCCACTATATCATCACGTTCCATTAAAATTGCTCTTCCACTCGTCTCTTTTTTGTACCGGAATCGAAGCCCTCTCACAATTTTCCATAACGTTGTTCTTCCACCATTAAACTTTACCGGGTCTTCCTTCACTTTTTCCAGTAGGGCATCTAACGTTGGGAGCTCTCCTCTCTCGTAAAAAGACAAAATCTCCTTCCGAATACACTCATTTTCAAAACTATCCACCTTGTCCTTCACTCGGATCCTCTTCCTGGGATATACAGGTGAAGCGAAGGGGACGTTACCACACTCAGATGACTGTCGCTTGATTTTTTTCACTGTGTTGGTTGGCACTCCTGTAGCTTTGGCGGTCTTCTCAAATACTTCATTTCTTGAGTCTGCTCCCCACTGTGAGCTGAAGTAACGATGAACATTCATTATAATGTTGCGAGCTTGACTTGCAAATCTGGAAACTGTGTGACGAATGGTGCTGTCATCTCGAGACATCTGCTTGAAAAGAAAAAAGAAATCTTGCTTAATTCGTTGCTGTTTATTGCTCCACTGAGATTATTATTTCATATCACTCAATTAAGTCTCTGATATCTCTTTCGTTTGAAAATATATTCATATAAGAAAATTAGAAACATTATGTTAAAACCAACCTCATTAAAACTAAGGATGAGCTGAAGAGTGCGAAGTAGGTCCGTAGATTTCAAATTCATTCCTGGACTGAATTTCCCGCCCGCCCGCGGCCAACCTACACCTCTAACGATACCAGATGCATCCATCTGATTATTTACTTTTTTTATCAGATATGTCCAGAAATACGGACATATATAATATTTGAGTAAAAATGTTCGAAAGTCATAATATGAATTCTATGAATTTATTTATAGAAAATGTAATGACATAATAATTAGGTGAATACATAGCCTCGAAACTGCAAACTTCTCATATCGCCAATTGGCAACTGCCAACACGCCAACGGCTCTAGCTCAGAGGACCAGACCCAACGATGTGTCTCGGCACTATTGTCAAACCGAGTCAAGCACGAATGCAACATAATAAGACATTCTTCATTTTCTCTTTACATATTACACGCATCTACAATCTGAAAGCACCATCGTATTCAGGGTGATTTTATTGTTTTAAAACACAAGATTTCATTTTATCTTGATCTCGTGAATTATGCAAAATCCGATGCTGAATAAAAACAGGTATAAAGAATGAAATGTTTCTCCCTTCACTTCTACTCGTTGTAATTCCTTTGTATTTTAACTTATTGATTTCAGGGAAAGATTCATTAATTGTACATTTAATACTGAATCCTTTGGTATGACCAAAACTTTCCTATCTTTTGTAAAACGTGAGATAAATGAAGAAATGTAAACATATTGCTAGTTTTCTAAGCTACAAACGAAAATATGACCCACTGAGCGAGCAGCCTGCCTCCCGCTACCAGCCAATCAGAGGCCGCCAAACAAACGTCTCGTAGGCGCAAGAATCTACCTTAAATGAATCGACTATAGTTATCTATATCCCTCGAAACTCTAATGCTGCCTCCAGTAAGTAGTTATCTATATCCTTGGAGACTCTAATGCTGCCTCCACTAAGTAGTTATCTGTGACCTGGAGATTCCAATGCTGCCTCCATAAGTAGTTATCTGTGACCTGGAGAATTCAATGCTGCCTCCACTAAATAGTTATCGGTGACATGGAGACTTCAATGCTGCCTCCACTAAGTAGTTATCAGTGACCTGGAGACTCCAATGCTGCCTCCAGTAAGTAGTTATCTGTGACATGGAGACTTCAATGCTGCCTCCACTAAGTAGTTATCTGTGACCTGGAGACTTCAATGCTGCCTCCACTAAGTAGTTATCTGTGACCAGGAGACTTCAATGCTGCCTCCACTAAGTAGTTATCTGTGATCTGGAGACTTCAATGCTGCCTCCAGTAAGTAGTTATCTGTGATCTGGAGACTCCAATGCTGCCTCCAGTAAGTAGTTATCTGTTACCTGGAGACTTCAATGCTGCCTCCAGTAAGTAGTTATCTGTGATCTGGAGACTCAAATGCTGCCTCCACTAAGTAGTTATCTGTGATCTGGAGACTCAAATGCTGCCTCCACTAAGTAGTTATCTGTGATCTGGAGACTCAAATGCTGCCTCCAGTAAGTAGTTATCTGTGATCTGGAGACACAAATGCTGCCTCCACTAAGTAGTTATCTGTGATCTGGAGACTCAAATGCTGCCTCCAGTAAGTAGTTATCTGTTACCTGGAGACTTCAATGCTGCCTCCAGTAAGTAGTTATCTGTTACCTGGAGACTCCAATGCTGCCTCCAGTAAGTAGTTATCTATATCCCTCGAAACTCTAATGCTGCCGTCAGTAAGTAGTTTTCTATATTCCTGGAGAATCCAATCCTGCCTCCACTAAGTAGTTATCTGTGACCTGGAGATTCCAATGCTGCCTCCAGTAAGTAGTTATCTACATCAGTGGAGACTTCCAGTATGTAGTTATCTGTGACATGGAGACTCCAATGCTGCATCCAGTAAGTAGTTATCTGTGACCTGGAGAATTCAATGCTGCCTCCACTAAGTAGTTATCAGTGACATGGAGACTTCAATGCTGCCTCCACTAAGTAGTTATCAGTGACCTGGAGACTCCAATGCTGCCTCCAGTAAGTAGTTATCTGTGACATGGAGACTTCAATGCTGCCTCCAGTAAGTAGTTATCTGTGACCTGGAGAATTCAATGCTGCCTCCACTAAGTAGTTATCTGTGACCTGGAGACTCCAATGCTGCCTCTAGTGAATAGTTATCTACATCCCTGGAGACTCTAATGCTGCCTCCACTAAGTAGTTATCTGTGACCTGGAGACACCAAAGCTGCCTCTAGTAAGTATTTATCTACATCCCTGGAGACTCCAATGCTGCCTCTAGTAAGTAATTATCTACATCCCTGGAGACTTCAATGCTGCCTCCACTAAGTAGTTATCTACATCCCTGGAGACCTCCAAATGCCTGCCTCTGGTAAGTATTAATCTACATCCCCTGGAGACTCCAATGCTGCTCCACTAGTAGTTATTCTACATCCCTGGAGACTCCAATGCTGCCTCTAGTAAGTAATTATCTACATCCCTGGAGACTCTAATGCTGCCTCCACTAAGTAGTTATCTGTGACCTGGAGACTCCAATGCTGCCTCTAGTAAATAGTTATCTACATCCCTGGAGACTCTAATGCTGCCTCCACTATGTAGTTATCTGTGACCTGGAGACTCCAATGCGGCCTCTGGTAAGTAGTTATCTACATCCCTGGAGACTCCAATGCTACCTCCTCTAAGTAGTTATCTGTGACCTGGAGACTCCAATGCTGCTTCTAGTAAATAGTTATCTACATCCCTGGAGACTCTAATGCTGCCTCCACTAAGTAGTTATCTGTGACCTGGAGACTACAAAGCTGCCTCTAGTAAGCAGTTGTCTACATCCCTGGAAACTCCAATGCTACCTCCACTAAGTAGTTATCTGTGACCTGGAGACTCCAATGCTGCCTCTGGTAAGTAGTTCTACATCCTGGAGACTTCAAATGCTGCCTCCAGTAAGTAGTTATCTACATCACTGTAGACTTCAATGGCTGCTCCAGTAAGTAGTTTATCTACATCCCTGGAGACTTCAATGCTGCCTCCAGTAAGTAGTTATCTACATCACTGGAGACTTCAATGCTGCCTCCAGTAAGTAGTTATCACAATAACTGAGACTCAAGCTGCCTCCAGTAAGTAGTTATCTACATCACTGGAGACTTCAATGCTGCCTCCACTAAGTAGTAATCTACATCACTGGAGACTTCAATGCTGCCTCCAGTAAGTAGTTATCTACATCACTGGAGACTTCAATGCTGCCTCCAGTAAGTAGTTATCTACATCACTGGAGACTTCAATGCTGCCTCCACTAAGTAGTTATCTGTGACCTGGAGACTCCAATGCTGCATCCAGTAAGTAGTTATCTATATCCCTGGAGACTTCAATGCTGCCTCCAGTAAGTAGTTACCTACATCCCTGGAGACTTCAATGCTGCCTCCACTAAGTAGTTATCTACATCCCTGGAGACTCCAATGCTGCCTCCACTAAGTAGTTATCTGTGACCTGGAGATTCCAATGCGGCCTCCAGTAAGTAGTTATCTACATCCCTGGAGACTTCAATGCTGCCTCCACTAAGTAGTTATCTGTGACCTGGAGACTCCAATGCTGTCTCCAGTAAGTAGTTATCCATATTCCTGGAGACTCCAATGCCGACTCCAGTAAGTAGTTATCTACATCCTTGGAGACTTCAATGCTGCCTCCACTAAGTAGTTATCTGTGACCTGGAGACTCCAATGCTGTCTCCAGTAAGTAGTTATCCATATTCCTGGAGACTACATTGTTGCCTCCAGTAAATAGTTATCCATATTCCTTGAGACTTTAATGCTGCCTCCAGGAGTAGTTATCCATATTCCTGGAGACTTTAATGCTACCTCCAGAAGTAGTTATCCATATTCCTGGAGACTTTAATGCTGCCTCCAGAAGTAGTTATCAATATTCGTGGAGACTTTAAAGCTGCCTCCAGAAGTAGTGATCCATATTCCTGGAGACTTTAATGTTGCCTCCAGAAGTAGTTATCCATATTCCTGGAGACTTTAATGCTGCCTCCAGAAGTAGTTATCCATATTCCTGGAGACTTTAATGCTGCCTCCAGTAAGTAGTTATCCATATTCCTGGAGACTTTAATGCTGCCTCCAGAAGTATTTATCCATATTCCTGGAGACTCCGATGCTGACTCCACGAAGTAGTTATCTGTGTCCTGGAGACTCCAATGCCACATCCAGTAAGTAGTTATCTGTGTCCTGGAGACTTTAATGCTGCCTCCAGTAAGTAGTTATCCATAATCCTGGAGACTTCAATGCTGCCTCCAGTAAGTACTTATCCAAATTCCTGGAGACTTCAATTCTTCCTCCAGTAAGTAGTTGTCTGTGTTCCTGGAGACTTCAATGCTGCCTCCAGTAAGTAGTTATCCATATTCCTAGAGACTTCAATGCTTCTCTCCAGTAAGTAGCTCTCTACATCCGTGTAGACTCCAACGCTGCCTCCAGTAAGTAGTTATCTACATCTCTGGGGACTCCAATGCTGCCTCCAGTAAGTAGTTATCTATATTCCTGGAGATATCAATGCTGCCTCCAGTAAGTAGTTATCTACATCTCTGGGGACTTCAATGCTGCCTCCAGTAAGTAGTTATCCATATTCCTGGAGAATGCAATGCTGTCTCCAGTAAGTAGTTATCTGTGTTCCTGGACACTTCAATGCTGCCTCCAGTAAGTAGTTATCTACATCCTTGGATACTTCGATGCTGCCTCCAGTAAGTAGTTATGTGTTCCTGGAGACTACAATACTGCCTCCGGTAAATAGTTATCCATATACTTGGGAGACTTCAATGCTTCTCTCCAGTAAGTAGTTATCCATATTTTTGGAGACTTCAATGCTTCTCTCCTGTAAGTAGCTATCTACATTCATGGAGACTTCAATGCTGCTCTCCAGTAAGTAGTTATCCATATTCATGGAGACTTCAATCCTTCCCTCCAGTAAGCAGTTATCCATATTCCTGGAGACTTCAATGCTTCTCTCCAGTGAGTAGTTCTCTATATTCATGTAGACTTCATTGCTGCCTCAAGTAAGTAGTTATCTATATTCATGGAGACTTCAATGCTGCACTCCAGTAAGTAGTTATTTATATTCATGGAGACTTGAATGCTACCTCCTAGTAAGTAGTTATCTATATTCCTGCATATCTTCCTGTTTCCATTGATGCACTGTTTCGTCTGGCCCACCTCAAAGTTTACCCAGCTTGATTAGCTGCATGTTGATATATTTACGAGTCTCATAAGGGTTACGTAGTTGTCCATATTTCTAGAGACTTCAATGCTGCTTGCTCTTCAGTAAGTAGTTATCTATATACCTGGAGACTTCAGTGCATAACAGTGTTTAGTCTCTCTTGAAACACATCAAATATATTGTGGCTTCAGATTAAATCATCGAGGACATAGAACCCTACACTAAGTTAATGAGTCATTCAATGAATGTCTTGCTCAAGATGTAGGCCTAGGCCAAGGTCAGAAGAATCTGGTTTTTTAGTATCGAAACCAATGACATACATTATATAAATTATGGCCTCGGCCTAAATTTTCAAGGGCTGAAGACAAAGACTGTCAGTTTCAGTCATGGTATTCCGATGTGACATAGGCCTAGGCTAAGGTCAGAACAATCCAGCCTCGTGGTCTCTACACTACTTTCAGTGCAGTGTGTGTATGTAAAACGTCTTTCACTTCTCATATGTAGGTTTGGTTGACATTGACCTACTTAAGATGTTCACGATTGACAGGAAAAGCACCAAAAGAAGGAACAAAAAGTTTGTGCATCCTGTTGCTTTACTTTCAAAAACACTTTCATCGCTTAATTATATCCTGAACTGTCAGAAAACTTTATCTGCACCTTATAAACATATATAATAGGTTGTACGATTTCATTGCTTCGAAAGGAAAATTAAGCTTGGTGAAATGCCAGCCAAATTAAATTTACTCAGAAAATTAAATAGCAGGTTAATAATTTGTTGAAGCCTTTTGGCTACCCCGTCAAGGGCAACACTAAATTCTGTTAGTCCTAAGTACTGGTGCTTTCTAATCATGAGGAGAATGAATGAGTTAGGTGCTATGACCAAACCAAAACCCCCATCCCAATAAAATCAAGAACAAGAAACAAGATATTAGAATATCAAGGGTTGACCTCTAAGCAAAGGCAAACAGAACTTATTAGACTGCAGTTCCAGAGCTTTGTAAAAGAGGGGAAAGAATGGTCATATGACCGTTGAAATGTTAGGATTACTGATTTTTCCACACCACATCTCGTGAGGAGTGACCTGGGAGGTTGCAGGGCTACCTGAGGATGGAGGGAGGGTGGGACTGGAGGATAGGTAAGGGACAGGGGAGGGGGGGCGGCTGGAGAATCAGTAATGGGGGTGGGGGAGCCGTTGGTTATACGGACTCATTTAATTTGATCCTAACGATAAGGAAAGCAAAAATCGACACTGATGCTCTAATCAGGGAAGGGTCAGGATAATACAAAGTTGCAATTTACTGGAATCAGGGACAATTGCTTGGTTTAAACATGAAAAAGAATGAATAACAATTATAGTGGATGTAGCCAAATGAACTATGTGTTCCCTTCCAGATTAGTTTGGTGCTCATTTTCACAAACAAAAAACTAATCAAATTCAGTTTCAATTAAAATTTTAATAAAAATAAAAATAAAACTAATGGACAAGGACGCAAAATTAGCTAAGTATATCTTGAATTCATTGAACTGACAAATCCACGGGATCATAAATAGTCGACAAATTCGAGACTGAAGCTTCAAGAAATCCAGTCACGAATCCCACGAGACGAAAGGCTGAAATGAAAACTCATATCGACTGCAAACTATTCCTTTTTATCCACTGTTGGGTTGGTATATAAGGACCATCAGGGTGGTTAAGGTGTGTTGTTACTCGGATGACTCTAGTTAAATACCGGCCAGAGAAATTTCCATCTAGGCTACTCTGGTGAGATGTGGCTCGAATAAAAAACAAGTATGAGTGACAACGCACTGGATACATTAGTTCCTTTATACATCGGTGGTCTATAATTTTTCCCCAAAGCCTTCCATATCGTAACCTGTCAATGGCTATCATAGTTGCCTTTATAAAATTATATTTATAGGTCTTGGTATTTGCGGTTTATAATTTCATTACTTTATAAATAGATGGATTGTGTAAATCCAAAGTGCATTTATATTCAAATAACGTTCTGAAATTGACACCTAATAATGATCTACCATGAACAAAAGTAGGATCCCAGCAAGCGCCTGCAGCAGCCACACCTGAATGGAACAAAGGTTGACGTTTTGGTTAATAAAGACTGAAAATGATTTTTACCATTGCTATTTTTATTGCTCTGTTACTATACTATTTTTCTATTTCTTCAACATCGACTCAGTTCACTGGTAATGTGAAATATTATTCGTATATCATTAGCATATTGTCTACAGTAGTGATTAGAAAATATGAACATTGACATCTAATAGCTCGACCATTCACATCCGTCGTTACAAGACAAACAGGATTCATTGCTGTGTTACCAAACCATTATCATGCAACAGAAGAGGGCGGGGTAAAGGAACACTTCGAGGCAACTGTAGTACCATCCGGCAATATGAATCCATGGTCAAGAGAATTATGTCTAAAGCTTAACTAGATGTAGAGCATCCACAAACACGTAAAATGTTTGCTGTTGTCCATTGGATTAACAAAGGACCTTCCTCGTGGTTGCATAAGGCGAGGTTGAGTTGACGTCACGCTCTCGACCTGGCAGAAGCTTTTAGGTCAGCGCTGACAAGACCTCCTATACTGTTTGGACCTTAGAGTTGAACAATATTAACAAAATAGTAGTAGATGAAAGAACAAAGCTTTTCACAGTAAAACTTTGCACAAATGATTAACAAAATCATTCGTCATTGTGGTAATACACAGGTAACTTGATGTAGAGGGAGGTAGCGTTTATATTTTTTTAGGAGTAATGAATGAATGATTTTAAGCTATCGTGCGTCGTGGTATTTTTGAGGAGATAGAGGAGACAGTAAAATCTTTACTATAATATGTACGTAAAAGCAGTACCAATTAACATAAAAAATGTTATTTGACATTAAATTTAACAATGATAAAACATGAAAACAAATGCAAAACGATAAAAATAGAAACGCTTGCTCGAGTCAGTATTCGGTGCGCTGAGAGAGAGAGAGAGAGAGAGAGAGAGAGAGAGAGAGAGAGAGAGAGAGAGAGAGAGAGAGAGAGAGAGAGAGGCTCTGCTTACCATTGACTTATTAGCTGATCTGAGATGATTATTCCCCCGTTTCTTTTACTTAGACTCGATCTGCCCAAATCACTTTTAGTTTTGTTTCGGTAAAATACCAATCTAGTGATAATTGCTTTTTATGATATTTTTACTACTGTAAAAGTAACTCAGCTCTGTAATAAACAAACTGGCGCCGCTTTCAGCTTCTGCATGCCTTCGAATGTTTGTTTAAACGGCTTCCTTGTGAAAAGTTATTTTATTTCTCTTTCCTTTTCTTGCATTCTTGACTTATTACTTATTTGTTTGTAAAATCTTCATGTTTGTTTTAAAAGTCTGCCGTTTGCCAACAGTAAGTTGATGTATTGTGGCATAATTAATCTATTTCATGCACTTAAGAACCAAATGTAAACACGCTAATTACTCTCTCTCTCTCACTGACACAATCGGACACACACTATCGATTCCTTTAATTATCTTTGTACCTAATGTGAATAAAATGTATTTTGTCATCAACCTTTGCATAGTGCAATCAATTCGTTTGCTCAAGAGGGTTCCAGTCTCTCCTCCCTCCATAGTCCATCCCCCAGCCGGCCGGCGCCATTTTTACCAAACAGTTCGTGAATCGTACACAGAAAAAATAAAATTTAGGAAATTTTACTTCATGTAACGTACTGTTTCATTACTTTACACTCTTGAAAAGGGGGGACTTTTTGGGTTGGCTGGAACGAATTATCCCAATTCCCTTTATTTCTTATGGGGATATTTGTTTCATATTTCGAACAAATCGTACTTCCAACAGCCTTCTGGAACGGATAAAGTTCGAAATACGAGGTACTACTCTACTCTTAATGCAATGCAGCACACTCACCTGTGATTAGTTCCTCAACAAGAACTTACTTCTGCTTCAAAACTGTTCATCAAAACATGAAATGCACAAAGATATTACATCAACAGCCTTGCGTCCTTATGCATTCTGGAATGGAATATGTGATTTTGGCATAATGCCAAGCACTGGGACCCACAGAGTCATTTAGCGCTATAGTGATAATGAATAGAAATGGAAATATAAATAATGAGTTCAATGGGAATGATATAAATAATGAGTTAAAATAGATACTCTGATGATCAATGTTTAAAACGGTAAAATCGAGATTAAATTTCTAATGGGATTAAAAGTTAAATGACCATTTATGATAAAAATAAAAAAATAAAAAATTAATAATCATATCTATATGAAATTACTAGACATTCTTATGAAATCCACAAGCCTTTAAAAAACTCCTAACAGGGCCAACATCGATGTTGTCTCCTAAAATTTAGTTTTACCATCTAGATGGTACATCCGCCTCTCATTTACATACCTGGTGCAGTGAACCAGAATGTGCTCAACTGTCAAAGGGCTATTCACAGTGATCACACACTGGAGCACTACCACCATCAATAAGAAAACTGTGTTATTCGGCAGTGACCAATCCTCAACCTTGTTAATATAACTTCAGTCCTCCTGTCGCTTTGATAGTATGATTGCCAAATTCCTACTTGAAGTCTAATTGTTTTTAACTTCTTATTATTAGCAAGAAGGGGAGATGACCATCCTCCAGCCACTTTCTTAGTATATAGTTACGAAGACAGATTTTCATATCAAAATGGGGGATTCTATTTGTATCAATTTCTCCTTGGGAACAGGCACTCTTTGCTTCTCGGTCTGCTTCTTCATTATCTGGGATCCCAACATGACCAGGAATCCAACAAAAACGTACTGTTTTACGCCTACACGAAATGCGAAACAGCCACGCCTGAGCCTTTTGTACTAAAGGATGGGAAGAATTATAACTATTCAGGCTTTCCAGAGAACTTTTACAGTCTGAGTATATGACACAAGACTTCTTATTTGAATGATATGCTATATCTAGGGCTTTTACAATAGCAGATAGTTCAGCTGCATATACTGAAGTAGCTGGAGGTAGCTTTGCAACATTACAAAAATTATCAGACCACAGAGGCCAATTCATGAACATTCTGAGTCAGTATAGAATTTTCATTTACAGATGCATTTAGCCGGATCTGGAATGGAACAGAAGCTCTTGGCTTGAATTTGCCAGCATCAAGTTGATTAATAACCTTATTTGATGGATTGCTAGCATTATTCTTATGCATTCTGAAACTATTATCCCTGTAAGTAGATGCATTTAAAAAAAAAATTAGATACCTTTAACAAATTTTATGAATATACAGTATACAAAGCAAATGTATTTCAATGAAACCCCACCTCTCCAGCTGAGCTACTAACAGTTCAAAAACAATCTCTGAAATCCAAGTCCCTGTCTGTCTGGGAACAACTTGCATCAATTTACTCATCCTTACTAAACTGATGCAAGTTGTTTCTTTATATTTGTCATGGGACAAAGATCAATAAAAATTGGATGGTTAATGAAAATAGTTGAAGCATACCAGGAAGTTAACCTACATCATATCTTGGGCCTCCTCAATCAATTTTTAAACTCACAAGTCCTATTACATACTTATTATGAAGTCCTAGTGTTTTTCAGGTACTATGTAAGAGTGGAAATGTATAGAACAAAAAAAAAAAAAAAACTTAATGGTTAGGAAATTAATGGTTTGGTAAATATCTCATTTACACAAGATGGGAGAAAGTGACATAACTACATACATACTGTATACACTGTGAAAACTACTTTTTGACACAAGCCATCATCTAACAGTTTTTCTAGTATAGTACTCATAACTGAACCACACGAAAAACTTATGAAAAAGTTTTGTTCCAACTTGAATGAAATGCCTCAAAATGAAAGGTACTGTATTGCATGATACTTTATAAAGATTCAAACTGGTTATTGAAAACTACATACTACACATTTTTAAAGAAATTGTATTTAAAAATAAGTACAATCAATGACAGTTGCATTTACAAAATGCATCACATTACATGTACTCACAATCACTGTTTGCTGTAAAAATACAATAAAAAAATCACTTGAATATGTACTGTATCTATAAACAATAAGCAACTCTACACTGCCAGGAGAAAAGAAAAACAGTTCAACTGAAGTTTTCTGAACAAGAATAATGGACATTCAACATTGCCAATGGTGTAGTGGAATGTACAAAAGAAAATAAATACACAATGTTGTATGAAAATATTTCACTTATAATTTGTAATCCTGTACCCAAAAGGTTTAGTGCCCACTAAAAGTAATACACACAGCAATTACTGAACAATCTAACCAGCACAAAAGCTTATTTTTGCACAATAAATAACTTCTAAGACATTATCATTGCACTGTACAGAACACCAGGCCGATATCAGTAACTCATGGTATACATATTGTGTTATCCAGGTATGTAGTACTTCCATTAACTGCATTAAATCTCAATAACAACCAAAGGCTCTCTGGCATCTAAGCACTCACAAAATTATCAATAATTGTTATATTTACAGATACTACCCTTCATGTTAGTGCACTGCAAATGCTTGAAATAAAGATTAAGAACATCAAGGGTCTCAACGTGCATCCAGTTCTTTCCAGACTCCTACAATGGTCCCAGCAAAAACCACTCCACT
The DNA here is from genome assembly GCF_015104395.2 of Macrobrachium nipponense. Classification (NCBI taxonomy): domain Eukaryota; kingdom Metazoa; phylum Arthropoda; class Malacostraca; order Decapoda; family Palaemonidae; genus Macrobrachium; species Macrobrachium nipponense. Next base: position 9,856,502 of record NC_087212.1, read on the forward strand.
AAGTAACATATGAAGACGCCTCCCTGAGCTGTGACATTCAACAGCAACTCTCATCAAATACAATCTCTTCCTGTTTGATGCTGACAAGTTATAACTCAAATTAAAGCACTTCTTCAACTGTTGACTTCGGAGCACGACTTATCTTCCTCACTCCCTTCTTCCTCTATATCTTCTAATTCTTCTCTTTCTTCGTACAGTGGATTCTCTTCGACAACCACGGCTTCTTTCTTTGGTTCTTCAGTTTCATCCTTTTTACCTCTCCTGAAGACGTTTTTCACTTTTTTCATCAGTCGGGCAAGAGGAGATTCACTGCCTTCAATCTTCTTAAGTACCAACCTGAATAAAATACAAACAGGAAAATAACAAACTAACCAGATTAAAACTGGTCTTGTAGTAAAGGTCAAACTTCCATGCCAAAAGAAAATCCTCAAGAAAGCTCCTTGATGGGTGCCCTCATCCAAAAATTATCAAGTGCATGCCATTAGGCTGCACACTTCATAGTTTGAAGGATCAGCCCATTTGACACACAAAAAACATGCAATGCTATATTCCGACCGTTCACATTTTTGACCACCCATAATATGGACGAATTGCAATGAATTGTCCAAATGTGGCCATTTTCCATGCCTAATGATCAACTGAATGACAATAGGCTGCATTTTTCTCACTTTAAAGGAAAAATACTATGAATAGGCGAATTTTCCACGAATAATATGCAAATATGTTCCATAAAGAAATAAGCAAATAGGCGAGTTCACAAATTGTGAGATCACAAATAGCGGGGATTGGCTGTATATCTAGATTCTCACTCTTCATATGTCTAACAGCTGAAGAACCATACAAATAAAGACATTTGTACTAATAAGCTTTCAAAATCCAAAACTTTTTAATCTGTTGTGTCTGGTCTCATGGATTTGCAATAGAAGACTGTAGTAATTATATAATTTCACTAAGAGTTCAATGTTATGAAAAGTCTGTCTCATATGAGTGTAAAAAATGAAGGCTTGTGAAAAACAATATTTTTTTGTTCTTGTAAAAATTGAAACAAATCTAAAAATACTACTTATATGAGGTAACTCATTTGTAATTCGTGTAGCACTACTTACTTTTTAGTAGTAATATTATGAATGGGTCCAAACGCCAGTGCCACCACAGTACATGCCAGGCAGATTACATTATACGGCATGGAAAAGTCAGGAGTGGGTAAACTGACCAATATAGTTTCTGTATGAATACGAATAAAGCTTTTTCCCTCCTCTACAACTAACCTGAAATGTAGAAAGCACAACATTATGACTAATAAATAATAATAATAAAAATACCACATATATGTGCAGTATTTGGACTTAAGATATCATACGAACAAGTGAGAAATCCATCCAAGTAACTGAAATTTTTTTCAAACAGTATAAGTTATTTACCTATAACATGAGGATACATGGCAACAAAAGTCCAGAAATTTTTATAAAATCCAAACTCATCATGCATTTCAAATATCTGCTTAGAAAATTATTGAATAATTTTCTTTCTAAGGTTCTGCAAATGATAAGGAAAACAGTTTTTCTTGGGTAGTTAAAAAAATTTTCTTAGCATTTAAAAAAAATTATTTTAGCTCTTATCATAAAATTATGACAAAAAATTTGCTGTGGGAGAACTGGAAAACATGGGTATGGGATGCAGAGGAAGAGGAGTTATTTACTGCAATTGTTTCTCATGCAGAGGGAAACCTAGGAAGCATTCACTCTAACTCTGGAATTTTCTTCCCCCCTTTATTTGGAGGGGTGACAGAAGGAGGGCTGCAGTAAACCACAGGTAAGAGATGTACTGCTAATGCATACAGAAAATCAGTATTGAGCTTTAAGTTTTTTCAGTTTCATTCACTAACAAGAGATCTTGATCAAATGAAATTCTAAGACTTGAAATAATAGTTAACCAGCGATACAAAAGCCAAAAGTCTTTCAAGTCTATCTAGCAGCTGTCCCACAATCACTGACTTCATGAATTTCAATTAAAGAGATCCTAGCAAAGCTGAAAAATTCTAGTCCTAGTCAAGATTGTTAACTGGGTAACATGAGGTATATCTAAAGGCCTTCACGAAGCTGCGCACCTGCCACTACGTGAGCACCAAATCCAGTTGGCCCAACTAGTCATACCTGGATTAAACCACCAACAAAAAAAAATGTGATCTTGCTCAGGATGAGTACCAAAATTCTCTGGAAACATGACGATATATAGGGTTAAAGCATTGTGGGCTTTGCCTCTTAGCTTCAACTCTGGTTGCCTGGTTGATAACCTTGGATGATCAACAGGAAAGGGCAGTGGTTGTTGCCTTATTCATCTAAATGCTGAGCACTACAAGGAACTGGTTATCTTATAGTGTAAAGCTGCTGAATCCTCCATGGAGACTGCTATGATTATGGATAGGTTTAATTAAATTGGAAACATAGTACAGGAAGAATATGAATTCAAGAGAAGTGGACTGGCCATCTTAGCAGTTTGTGAATAATGGTGCACTGGAATGGGAAAAGACTGGATTGGGTGATGGATATATACATATTCAGGAAGAGAAGATGGAACTAGCTGAAGAGTAGTCATAGACTTACCGCCAAATGGTAAAAAACGCACCGACTGGAGAGCAGTGGGCAGTGTATTACTTCTCACACAGTTTAAATTAATACATTGTAACCTGAGACTTATAGTGTGTTATTCACTAATGAACGAACTCTCCTGAACAGCAGATAACACATGAAAGATAAGAGTACAGAAATCCCAGTGGGACACTGCATCACACAGTGTTGGAGGTGATGATTATAAGCATTTTTATTAAAAGTCTCAACCTCTTTGCCATACATGTGGTCACCCAATATTTGAAATATCATACTTCTAGTGTATTTATGACCCATGGTTCTTTACAATGTCCCCTAAGCCTCCAGGAACACAGCTTTCTTCCTTATATTTTTCATTTGTTCTTTTGGTCTCTTCCAATCTTCATTAACATCAACCTGCTTCAATTGCCATCATATTCATGCAAGTCCTCTAAGAGTCTGGAAATGTGACTCATTGATCTTATTAAAATTATGTATAGTAATGATACCAAACTTAAATTTTTCCCACAGCACTCCATGTAGTACAGCGTATGAAATTATAAAGAACTTACTTTTCTCTGAGACTACTTCCTCGAAGATTATTGACTGACACATTCTTGGGAGCTGGGAGAACTGCTGAAATAGTTGCTGCTGGTATGTAGAATCCATGGTTTGCATCTGGTGGGTATTCCAGCCATTTCAAAAGGGCCCGAGAAAATTCTAGGCTTAACTCTACAGTGGATTTCCCATCTACTTCAACCACTGCTTCATAAAGCCAGCCACGTTCACGGTCGACGGCAGTAGCTAGCTTAGAGACATATACTGCAAGAGAACAAAATAAATATAAAGTATCCTATAAATATAAAGAATCCTCTAATACAAATGTCAAACATTACTGTATACTGTCCTTTTCAATATGAATTTGTGTCATAATTTCTTCAATTTCCGTGTCAAGCGATATAACAGTTCTACGTTTGCCAATGCTAAATAAACTCTACTTCTTCTTCTGCTTTGAGAATATATCTGAAAATTGCACTACAGCAGATTTAAGCTATAATAAATAAAGTAATGGGTTATTTTGTAATAATATTAATTCAATACTATATTTCTTACTGTTCAACATACCCCTGATAACAAGAAACAAATACAGATGAATAATAAGTATCATGAACTAGGCACCTAGGAACCTGAAAACGTAGTTGCTTTTTACAAATACAGGCTAGCCTTTAAAGCATCAGGATGCACCTAAATAGTACTCATCACATATCCTTTTATAGTACTCATCACATATCCCTTTACTATAAAAACAGTCACCAAATTCTCAAAGAAATAAAAAGACAACTCACATGGCTGATCTTGGTCATGAGACGTGTGAAGAAACAGTCGCAAATACCATGGTAAGACCTCCAAATACACTAATGTAAGAGCCTCAGAGCCTGTGTTTGTAAATTTAACAGTTATGCTTCCGCTCTCCTGCCCGTATCCTGAAATTTACAACATTTAATAAGGAGAATTGAATATAGTAACTGACCATTACCACCAGATAATAAAGTGAATTTATAAATGAACATACATCAAACATTAGTAGAGGCCTTTGTTGATAAAACATTTCAAGATTTTTTAAATTACTCCATTTTTCTTAAATACATGATCATTTTTTTACCAAACATCCCTTTATAAGAAATCAATTCATAGGACAAGTTCTTATCAACAGTAAGATTTATTGGACGAGTAAACCTCTCAAGTCTTTCTTACCTTAGATGAGAATAAAAAAATTTATAAATGATCTGTTTAAACTCTTATCTTTCAATGACTGGAAAGTTTCTAAAGCCGAGATGCAGAAAAAATTTCTATACATATAACTAGTACAAGTCAGTTCTAAATTTTAAGGGTTATGAGATGAAAAAACTTCACATGACTGAGTCTCTGGTTTTCCCTCTCCATACATCAACTACAGAGAGATTTAATGATAAGAATGTTTAATCTAATCACAGCCCTAACCCTCTGGTCTAACAGGTTCTGCTGTGTAAACAAGATGAAACACCCCTTGATAGGAACCTCTTTAAGAAATGCTTATAAAAATTGTAATCATGGGCCTTACAATAAAAAGCACATAAAGCCACACAAAAATAGATGTGAATGACAGTATTTCCAGCAAAACGAGCTACTTTCTCACATAATCTGAGAAGCAAGAGGTGAACACCACCTCCTACACGCAAAGAACATAGGACAAATTAACAATGCTTTACATTTTTCAATCTGATAAAGTAGGTGTATAACAAGGTATATGATACAAAGGAGACCCCGCACAGATATGTTCTTAAAGGAGAGGGTAAAATTTGACCATGGTGATGCTACAGAGGTTGAAAAGTTAGAATGAAAAAGGCCAAAGAAAATGTAAAAAAATATAGGGGACAGAGGGGAAAGCTAGGCAAGCAGTAAATGTTAAGTCTCCTATAAGAGCTACATCAAGTAACTTCTCCACAAAACTGATACAAAAATCCCATTCTACCCATACCTCCATAAACCCTAGAAACAAAAAGCAGTGAATTACCTGTAATAAACCTGGAGACATGGAGGACAGGAGAAGTTATGAATCCATAGATATGGCGGGACTTATAATGAGCCTCAAGGTTAAAGGGCTCTCCATACTCTGTCTTCCTGATGTCGTAAATTCCATACTTTCTTAAACTTAGGCCTGATCCGCTTTCTTGGACAGAATCTGGTTTGGGGAACAGTGAAAAGTCCTCCTTACCCTGTGAAAGATAAGCTCTGTATTACAACATGCACAAAGAAAATTTCTTGAGTACATAGTATTTCCATTCAAATGTGCCTACACCAGCATAACTAGCACATATTGTTAAGTAACAACTGCAACAGATCTTTCTACACTGACTGTACACCACTGAAAATGTCTTGAGTAAGGAAAAAAGTCCATAAAATGGACAAAGAAATACAATACGGTAAACTAAACACCTCTAATGTAAAGTTGACCCAACAGTCTCAAAACTGATGCACAGAACAATTATAATCTTATGAAAAAAGGCAACGCTTAATGGAACAACTCTTTTGTATGTTCATTCTGTTCTCTCCCATTCAAGAGTTATACATGCAGTACCGTACCTAAGTGTAAGTGAATAAGAATAAATTACGAATAAAGTGTATACAATTAGTTAAAACCAAGTTCCCAATTGCATATCAAGAAAATAAATATAAATAGACATGACAAAATGTAGCACCTACAAAATATGGAAAAAGGCTAAGATCTCAAAGACTGAGATGGTTGGATATGTGACGTAAAAATACAGGGAACAGATGATTAAAAAAGCAGTGCAGACGGAAGTAGCAGTGCAGGACATGTAGGATGGTTCAGGAAATGATGGGAAAAGAGGACAAATGAAGAACTAGACAGACAAGAGCTCAGGCAAAAAGAGTACAAGGCAGGAGAGATGGGGGGTGGAGGTGGGGTGAGGGGGCCAACTTATTTCACATCTAACTAAATGAAGGGAAAAACTGACAATACATGATGTATTGGTAAACCAAAGACTAATGCTGAAGCCTGAAATAAGAAGTAATTTTGTATAAACTTTGTTCAAATATATCCAGAGAACAATGAAAACATAGTCCTTTTAGAACAAACTTTACGTACAACAATCCAGCACCAATAGCTGACTTACATTACTGGTTACATCCACATATATCATAGATTTTGAAGCCAAAGGACACACAGAAACCAGAGGAGCTGAAAATAGGTGATGCAAACTCCAGTCCTGGTGTCCATTCATTGATACTGTGGGGTCCTGAACAAGAGATAATGCCTGGACTAATTCAAGTTGTGATGAAGTACATTCTTTGTCCTGTAAAACAAATGGTCTTGTAAGCATACAATTTATCTTACAAAAGGAAAACAAAGCTAGAATATTACCCTAGTTTAACATAAAATCAGATTATACATAAATAAGTCATTTACTAATTAGCAACAGATTTCTCTTTTCAGGAGCATAAAATAATGTAACAGAACACTTACTTTGCAAGTAGGCCGTAGGTGGATTGATAAAGCATGATAATGCGCAGTGTACAGTGGTGTTGGGTGGAGAAGCATTGAAAGTCCACTCTGAAAACATATCACCATTGCTACAGGACTGATATGGTATGTATGATGATGTATGCTATGCTATAAGTACAGTACCACAGCAGCTATATTTTCTAAAACAGGGGGAAACTTCAGCTCCCCTCAAAACCCCCTGGAAGGCATTAACTTCTTTATATATCTAAAGGTAGGTAGTCTAATTACTACTGATTCCGATACTAGAAAAATGTTATTGTTAGTATACAATAAGGTTTTGTACATACTTACCTGGCAGATATATACTTAGCTTACGTCTCTGACGTCACGACAGAATTCAAAACTCGCGGCACACGCAACAGGTAGGTCAGGTGATCTACCTTACCCACCGCTGGTTGGCGGTTGTATGAACCAATCTCCCTTTCCAGCCAGATTTTCTCTTCCACCTGTCTCCTGAGGGGAGGCTGGGCGGGCCATCAATCGTATATATCTGCCAGGTAAGTATGTTATTGAATACTAACAATAACATTTTAGTACATGAACTTTCCTGTCAGATATATACTTAGCTGATTGACACCCTTGGTGGAGGGAAAGAGACAGCAATATTAACATGGAAAAAGGGGGAAACAACACCTGTTGTAGGATGTAAAATACAACCTTGGTTCTTCCTGTTTAGGCAGAAGACTTCATAGTTACTGTCTATTATCTGCGTTACCTGAAGAGCTTCAGCGAGGGCGTGACCTACAGCTGATAGACTCTTTGGGTCTATCAAAGGGATTTGGTATCCGCTTACTTGATAGAATCCAAGCAGGATCTTGTCAAAGGGGATTCGCCCTCTTATATGACAGAACCTAACCACTATCATTGCAAGGAGCTCAAACATAAACTGATCACCTAACCAATCTAATCTTTGTTAGACATACGACATGAAAGAGATGCCTACCCGCATGCTCTTTCAAACAACCAAAAAACTTACAAAACTAAACAAGGGGGAAAAAATACACTACAAAGGATATGTCTCAGCTCCCTGCCCCAGCACCGAATCCGCCGATACGTATGGGCCTAACGCAAAGCACTTTTCATACGTGATTTTGACGTCTCACAGATAATGGTTCGCGAAGACTGAGTTGCAACGCCAGAATGTTGCTTTCATAATATTACTCAAAGACATGTTTTTATTGAAAGTTAATGAAGTGGCAATAGCTCTTACCTCATGAGCTTTGACCTTCAGGAGCTTGAATTGACTTTCATCACATGTCACATGTGCTTCTTTCACCAGGCTTCTGATGAAGAAAGAAAGCGCATTCTTAGATAAAGCCCTCCTTGGATCTCTTACAGAGCACCAAAGGTTAACATCATTGCCCTTAAGTTTCTCCTTCCTCTGAAGATAAAACTTTAGACTTCGTACTGGGCAAAGCGACCTCTCTGCTTCCTCCCCTACTAAGGCAGATAAACCTTGGATTTCAAAACTCCTAGGCCAAGGATTTGGGGGGTTCTCGTTCTTGGCCAAGAACGAAGGCAGGAAGGCACAGATCGCTGCATCTCCTTTGAACCCCACTCTCCCTTCTAGGGCATATAGCCTCTACTAAACCCTTTTGGCGGAAGCCAATGCCATGAGAAAAAGTGTCTTTCTCGTGAGGTCTCTAAAGAGGCAGACTGAGGCAGTTCGAACTTAGGGGACCTAAGGAAACGCAGCACTACATCCAGATTCCAACTCGGAATCTCTGACGAAACCTTCTTGGATGTTTCAAAGGATCTTATTAGATCATGAAGGTCTTTGTTTTCTGAAATGTTTAGGTCTCTGTGCCTAAACACTGCAGCCAGCATGCTACGATATCCTTTAATGGTTGATACCGCCAAGTCCACCTTTTTCCCTAAGGAAAAGTAAGAAGTCTGCTATTTGGGTTACAGAGGTACTGGAAGAGGAAAGGTGATGGTTCCTACACCACCGCCGAAAGACGTCCCACTTCGATTGGTAGACTCTAAGGGTAGAGGGCCTTCTTGCTGCTGCGATAGCCGTTGCAGCTCTTGCAGAAAACCCTCTCGCTCTGACCAAACTTTTGACAGTCTGAAGCCAGTCAGACCGAGAGCAGGGAGGTTTCTGTGATACCTGTCGAAGTGGGGTTGTCTGAGCAGATCGATCCTCTGTGGCAGGGATCTCGGAATGTCTACTAACCATTCCAATACCTCTGTGAACCAGACTTGTGCGGGCCAGAAAGGAGCTATCAACGTCATCCTTGCTGCCTCCGATTCTGCAAACTTCTTGAGAGTTTCTCCCAGTATCTTGAAGGGAAGAAAAGCATACGTGTCTAGCCCTTCCAATCTAGGAGAAAGGCATCTATTGACAATGCCCTCGGGTCTGATATAGGAGAGCAGTAGTTGTCTATCCTCGCATTCTTGGCTGTGGCGAAGAGGTCTATGTGAGGCCTGCCCCATAGTCTCCACAGGTCCTGGCAAACATCCTCGTGAAGAGTCCACTCCGCCGGCAGGACTTGATCTTTCCTGCTCAGGAGGTCTGCTCTGACGTTCTTTTCTCCCTGTACGAACCTGGTAAGGAGACATATCTTCCTTTCCTCTCCCCACAGCAGAAGGTCTTTTGCTGTCTCGTACAGGGAGAAGGAGTGAGTTCCCCCCTGCTTCCTGATGTATGCCAGGGCTGTGGTGTTGTCCGAGTTTATCTGAACTGTCGAAGCTAGGACGTAGGGCTCGAATGCTTTCAAAGCTAGCCAAACAGCCATCAGCTCTTTCTTGTTGATGTGCCAGGTCACCTGTTCCTCCTTCCAGGTGCCTGACATTTCTCTTGAGCTGAGCGTCGCTCCCCAACCTGTTTCCGACGTGTCGGAAAACAACACTTGGTTGGGGTTCGGTATGTGAAGGGACATCCCTTCTGCAAAACTGAGAGGGTTCGCCCACCAAGAGAGGTCCTTGATTTCTCTTGAAATCTTGAAGGAGAACTCTGGGTTTTGAGAAAGACAACGCCAGTTCTGATGTAGAAAGAACTGGAGAGGTCTGAGGTGCAACCTTCCTAGAGAAAGGAATTGCTCCAACGAGGAGAGTGTCCCCAGCAAACTCATCCACTCCTTCGCTGTGCATACGTCTTTCTCTAGAAAGGCTGTGACTTTCTCTGAACATCGGGCTATCCTTTCTGGTGATGGAAAAGCCCGAAAATCCAGAGAAACCATCCGAATCCCCAGATAGATACGATCTTGACTGGGGATTAACTGAGACTTTTGGAAGTTCACCAAAAGTCCCAGAGAACTCACCATGAAAAGGGTCTTTTGTAGGGCCTCCAAACATCTTTTCTGTGACTTGGCTCTAATAAGCCAGTCATCCAAGTAAAGGGACTCCATCACTCCCTCCAAATGTAGCCATCTTGCTACATTTTTCATTAGTCCTGTGAAAACCTGAGGGGCTGTTGAAAGGCCGAAGCACAAGGCCCTGAATTGGAATATCCTTCCTCCCATCATGAACCTGAGGTATTTCCTTGAAGAAGGATGGATCGGCACATGGAAGTAAGCGTCCTGAAGACCTAGGGACACCATCCAATCCCCTGGACGAAGAGCCGCCAACACTGAGGATGTCGTTTCCATGGCGAACTTCCTCTTTTCTACAAAGAAATTCAGGGCGCTTACATCCAGAAACCGGTCTCCACCTCCTCCTGAGGCTTTTGGAACTAGAAAAGGCGGTTGTAAAAGCCCGCTGAGCATGGGTCGCTCACTAGCTCTATCGCCCTCTTTCTCTAGCATTTGTCTAATGCCAGAGTAAGAGCTTGGTTCATGATGGGATCCCTGTACTTGGCCACCAACTCCCTCGGAGTCGTTGTCAAAGGTGGTCTTGCTGAGAAGGGAATCAGATATCCTTTTCGGATAATCGAGAGGGACCAGTTGTCCGCTCCTCTCTGTGCCCAGACTTCTGCGAATCTTAGTAGCCTGGCACCTACTGATGTCTGGAGGACTTCTTTCCTACTTTTTCGCTCTGGTAGAGCGAGAGAAGGATCTTCCTCTCTTGAAAGATCTATTACCTCTTGAGGTAGAGGCTCTAGAAGGAGGGCCCCCTCGAAAGGGCTCCTGTCTAGCTGGAGTCTCTTTCCTAGTCTTAGTCTGGAAGGTCGTTCTAGGTTTCCAGGCAGACTGAGCGAGCATATCTTGTGTAGCCTTCACAGAGATAGCTCCAGAGATGTCCTGAATTATCTTCTTTGGAAAGAGAAGAGGCGAAAGCTGCGAATACAGAAGCGAGGCTCTCTGAGCATGAGAGACTGACTTGGTCAGAAAAGAGCAGAAGACCGATCTTTTCTTAATAACCCCTGCTCCAAACAGGGAGGCTACTTCGCTAGATCCATCTCTCACTGCCTTGTCCATGCAAGTAAGGACACTGTTTGAGATCCTAGGGCAAAAGGGAATCCGGGTTCTGAGTCCTTCTAGCTAAAACCCCTAATGACCAGTCAAGGAAGTTGAAGACTTCCAAGACTCTGAACATTCCCTTCAACAGGTGGTCGAGCTCGTTCATCGCCCAGGTAGTCTTAGCAGACAAGAGGGCCGAGCATCGGGAGGAATCCACCAGTGAAGAGAAGTCCGCGTCTGCAGATGAGGGAAGACCCAGGCCTAGGGGTTCTCCAGACTCATACCAGAAACCAAGTTTTCCCGTAAGCTTGGAAGGAGGGAAGACAGTCTTCCCTTTCTCCTCCTTAGAAAGAAGCCAATCACCAAAACCTCTCAAAGCCTTTTTCATTGAGATGGTTGATTTCATTCTCACACAGGAGGAAACCTTCGTCTTCTTTGATGTTGAGAATAAGGAGAGAGGAGAAGGAGGAGCGACCGGAGTAAGCGCGTCTCCAAACTCCTGAAGGAGGTCTGTCAGGATCTTGTAAGACGAACCGAAGAATCCTTTACCACGTCTCGTCTGAATGTTCTTCTCTCTACCGAAGAACCTTCGGCTTCTTTACGAGAGCAGGCGGACTTCTCTAAAGAAGTGCGCCTATCCTGTGAGGAGTGTCTGGCAGCCGTCTGGCGCCTATCAGGAGAAGCCAAAGCTTCGGGAGAGCTCCTATCGAAGGCGTCCTTCCTACTCCGATGAGGGAGTCCTCTGTGTTCTTGTAGTCTGTCCCGAGAAACACGGGAGTCCAAAGGGGAGCGCCTGCTAGGAGAGGAGAGCCTACTATGCTCAAGGCGCCTACCAGACTCTATGCGCCTGTCAAGAGGAGAGCGGCTGCCTGGCGAACTGCGCCTCAAAATGAGAGGTGCGTCGCCTGCTAGCTCTTGGCGCCTACCAACAGGAGAGCGAATCCCTGGAGAAGAGCGCCTACTAGGTGACAGGCGTCTACCAGGATCCAAATACCTAGATCGAGAAGCGTGGGTCTCTGTAAAAGCTTGTCTACCAGAAGAGAAGCTTCTTTCGGGCTCTTTACGCCTGACATGAACAGAGCGGCTAACAGGCGAATAGCGCCTATCAGGAGAGTAGCGCCTATCTTCAACACAGAGCTTGTCAGCAGGAGAGCGGCTACCTGGGGAGTAGCGCCTACCAGGCTCTAGGGCGTCTGACAAAGGAGAGAGACCTGTCTCTAGAAGTGTCCATGCAGGGGAGGCTCTCTTATCCAGAGATTGGAGGTTCTTCGGAAAGGAGCGAGAAGTAGAAGCCGTGCGCTTATCCTTAGAAGAGCGCCTACTAGGAGCTTGATCCCGTTCCACGGGAGAAATGATGTCGCCAGGAGAGAGCTTCCTGGGCGATTGGCACCTGGAAGACGACTGGCGTCTGCCAAGGGAAGAGCGCCTCACTCTATCCGCTGGTACAGGAGAGAGAGCAGACTCCGACTGAGAAGGCAACCCAGGAGAAGGTAGCCTAGACTTCTTGACGGGAAGAGAGACGTCCTTCTTACGACGAGAGCCTCCCGCCAAGGAGCCCGCAAGAGCCGAAATCTGAGCTTGCAGCCCGGCAAGAATCCGAGCCGGAGATCTTGCAAACTACTCCACAGGGGACGAGGTTCGAAGCCTACTCTGAGGCGAGTACTCCTGATCCCTCCTGGGTTTCTTGATGTCCACCTCAGGCTCCTCCAGAAAACACTCCGGGCTGGAAGGAAGGGCGCAAGGAGCCTTCCAGGCTCTCTTCAACGGTCAAGAGGTATCCGAGGCGCTCCATCCTCTTCTATGAGAAGGCGATGAAGAAGAAGAGAAGCATTGTCGCAAAACCTCCTTCTTGGCGCGAATTAAGGCAGCCTGGGAACGAGCATCAGGATCTACCGAGGGGACGCCTGACTGTTGGGGGTTCTCCCTAACCTTCCTGCGGCTGTTGACTTTCCTCCTCCACTGGGACTCGGAGTCTGGAAGAGGTCTAGGCCTGGAAGCATTAAGGAGCCGATCAGACGCACCCTCCACTGCACTGAGGGCACTGCACAAATCACTTGCACTATCACTCTTACCTTGCAACGAACGAATTTTCTTCTCCATGCTAAGGATCGTGGCTCTCATGGTTGCCACTTCCGAAGGCGTATCTTTGGGTTCGATGCAGGGAGCAGGAGCTGAAACGGGAGAAGGATCTAGTGCTACGACAGGATTATCTACTTCTAACTCGCTAACACGAGACTTACTAAAACTTCTAGACGAAGCTTTTCTCACCCTGTCTTTCTCCAACTTCCTTAAGTAGGAAGACAGAGACTTCCATTCACCCTCATCCAACTTCTCACATTCATTACAAGGGTTAATAAAAGAACATTCAATACCCCTACACTTCAAGCATACTTTGTGAGGATCTACCGCTGCTTTCAGTAGCCTCACCTTGCATTCATCCATAGAACACACCCTAAACATAGAAGATTTCTTAACCTCTACATCAGACATCTTGAAATCAAAGAAAAATCCAAACCAATATCCAAAAACAATCCACAAGCGCGTATGCCAAGCCAACAAGATCAGGTACTTCACCGAAAGTCAGTCCAAAGATATCCAAGGCAACGAGAAACGAATTAAACTATCAGGAGGTAACGACCACAGGTGTAGTCGAAACCGGCGACAGAGAAAATTTGGCTGGAAAGGGAGATTGGTTCATACAACCGCCACCCAGCGGCGGGTAAGGTAGATCACCTGACCTACCTGTCGCGTGTGCCGCGAGTTTTGAATTCTGTCATGATGTCAGAGATGTAAGCTAAGTATATATCTGACAGGAAAGTTCATGTACAAAATATAAAATTAGAGGAATTATCCTCGTAATCAAATGTTAAATTTTCAAATGAAAATAATTTGATGACATTCTTCCCATGCTTCATGAAACAAACAGCTCTCAATAGTCTTCCAAAATTCCATCACTGTACTTATCTTCTATAAATAATTTCTTGACAGATAACAACTAAGTAAGTTCTAGAGTACAGAATATTGAGAAAAGAAAACCACAGATAATTCTAAACTGTTGTAGGGCTAACCAGTAAAGTGTTATATATCAAGGGCTAAACATGGATGAAAAAATAAGTTACATTTTCAGTAAGAAAAACATACTTGCATATAAACTTCAGCAAACAAAATACACAAACTGAGGGCTATAAGGTAACAAATCACCAATTTATATACTGATAATCAAAGTAATTCAAATTCACCTTGGTATCACAGGGTAAAAGTTTCTTCCATGGGGTTAGATTCTCAGTACAGACATTTTCTCTGGGAAGAGCAGCATATCGCAAGTATGACGAATTGGATGAATACCTACAATACAAAAGGGACATTGTAATACTTTTTAATATTATGTATACCTATAACTTGACTGGAAAATAAGAAACCTACTGTAATTACAGAAAATACCAATGGGACTGACTACTTTAGGAAAAATTTTTAAAAATCTTTAAAATGATAATCATTTCAATTAAATAATGGTAACTAAAAGATATGCCAATACTTTAAAATGTGTTTTGTAGCTCTACACTTGTAACTCTTATCAAGAATGATTCAAGTTAATGAAAAACTACATACTATTCAATCCACTGAGGGGACACATCTAATGTAGTAATGCAAAATTTTTCTCAGCCAAAATTTCTATTGTATTCTATATATCAATTATTCCAATTGTATTCTATATATCAATTATTCTATTTGATGATTCAAAGCATGCAACAAATTGCAGAACTTTCAAACACATTTCATATTAGTCTTCAGACAAACTTGGTTACAGAGATTTTATGGTAACTTTGAACCATAGGTGCTGGATCAGTAGAATATGACATATCTCTAAGGCTATAAGCATATCCTTTATCATATAGAACCTCACCTTTAAGACTCTGATAAACTTATCTGTATTAAGTAACTAAATATTACAATAATATCTTAATCCCCTTATCTATAAAGCATTCTAACAATGGTTAAAATTAGTACTGCTATTGACAAAATCAAAGTTTGCTGTTGGTACTCCAGAACCTAAGCAAGAATTTAAGTAAATAAGCTGCTTATCACCAACTGAGAAGTGGTCTGGTTAACTACAATTTTAATTCAAAGTATAATTAACTGAAAAGTAGTCTGATTACACTGTTTTATAGTACTAAAACATCATCATTTTATCTACCTTCTTGAAAGATTCTAACAGGTTCAGCTTCAATTTAGTGGAATTACACACCTCATTTTTGCCATGCTCTTTTGATTTTGGACTCCTTATTCTTAGACAGTTTTTCTTTTTCCTTCTGTCAAGTTATATCTTTAAGAATATCAAGCTTATATGAATAGCTTTTAAATACCAAAGCCTCATGTTTACTTACAAGAAAACAGCATACATAACTTACCATTCTTCAGCAAGTCCCTGTGGTCTGTAACTCAGTTCTGGAGAAACTGTGTTTGTGGAGTCAATAAAATTTAACGATGCACAAACAAGTCCACTTAATGCATTTACAAGATCCCTCCATGTCTGATCTAAGCTGCATGAAAAAGAAAACTTTTACAAATATGTACTTTTCCTCACAAAAAAAGAAAAAAAAGAGTAACATTCTGAAAACAGACCATCTTTCTACATTCCCAAGGACAAGGAGAATGCCTGCATTTCCTGTAGTATGTATAAGATTTGCAATAAATATGAGATGGCTACAATATGTGAAAATTTGACAAGTTTCATTTCATTCACAAAGTTAGGCAATGACCAGTACATATATTCATTTTGAATAAAAATTAATAATATAGTAATAACTGATACTGGTGAGCATATAAATTACCAGACTCCCCATTTAAATCCTACTCAAGAGAAAATTAAACTTACTTGTTTACACTGGGATTAAACCAAACCCAGAGCTGAGCACCAGGTGGTGCATCAATCACTGGATATCCCCACATACGATGCCGCCATAATCCCTGCGTTAAACTCAGGTGGAGTTCTCGAACATGATATGCTTCAATAATTTCTCCAAGGGCTCGAGGAAACAAATCATAATGAGCAAATTCTGGAAAAAATTAATAAACATCCTTTACACTCAGTATCGTAGGATATAGAAATGCCTCAATTGCTTACTAAGTTAAAACAATATCCAATTTTCCATGTCATGGAAACATACATAGATAAATAATCTGAATACTGAACAGCAGCCCATCAATTTCCCAGATTTCTTTGCTTATCAGCTACTATATTACAATGCTTTTTTGCAAGACTGCTTTTATATGTGATGGCAAATGTAAATAATAGTTTAGCCAAGGCTATAAATCATATTCAATCAGATTCAAGTGAAATATATAAAAAATTCTTACAAAAATGTCTAAAACTTCACAAAGTTTCCAAAGCCCTTTCAAGATTCAAAGTAGGCAAAACTAATGCGCCAGAGGATAAAACCTTACTGCTAGGGTCACAGCAACACACACCAGGTTAGGTAGATATAGAGCCCAAGGATGAGTTAGGTTCAGTCTGATGGTACTTAACTAGCATGCAGAAATCTTGTCAAATTTTACCCTGCTGCATTTCCCATTCTACTATCCAGACCCTGAATGACTTGTTTTCTTTCCATTTCTTCTCAAGAAGAAACTTTTCCTGTCCATCTAGGTGGCATGAGTACCAGCAGCTAACCACGCCTACATTAATGGCCTCCATAGCCTACTTTGTTAACACATGATTATTTAATTCCTCATCAATACAATGTTCCTTTATGGAATATAGGAAAAAAATTTACCAAAACATAAGAGTAATCATTTTCAAAGTCAACTGTTGTTGTTTTGAAAGTGCTTCAGGAGTGTAAGGCACAGCAAAGAATTTTATTGATGACTTAATGCTCTGACAACTTTTTATCCAGTAGAAACTTCACAAGTTTTCCAGGTAAATTTCCAGGATATTTTCAGACTCCACTCAATTTCTGTTCTTCCCTGAAATCCAAACATCTGTCACAGACTGCTTGTAGCAGTGTTGAGTGTAATCATCAAATTTCTTTTAGGAGGAAACAGAATTTTACATAAAAAAGAAAAATCCAACATAGAAATGTACAATTCTAGCCCCCATAAAGTTTCATCATGTTCACTCTCAAAACTTCACTCAATATCTTAAAAAGCTCAGCTTATTACCTTTACTGGACACAAAAAGCCTCTTTCTAATCTAATCTGTCGGCAGATATCATCAAAATGAAAATCCAGCTGTATAACTGTGATTGTGGAATATGTGTTTGCATGCTAACTGGAAGTCATGTTTGAACCAGCCCCTTGAGGATGAACATAAATCCATAAACATAAACAAAAGATACAAAAGACGGTAAATGTCCCGGTCAGCAATTAGCAGGAGCCAGGTTGCGGTGGTAGCCTACAATGTTACCGAAGCCCTAACCGCAACACCAATATCATCAAAGTAGGGCGGTTACCTAATGATAACTAGCCTAAGGGGTTACAGTATAGGCTATATCAAGTAAGGTTAGCAATGTTTCAATCATGCAAAACCCAGCACTTTTGGCTAGATAGGGTAGTTTTGAATGGATCCCCACCTTTTACTCACATTCTACTGCTCCCTCTGAAAAAATTTTGACTGGTGGGACATAGCCTTGCAAGACAAAGAATGTACAGTAAATTATCGGGCCATGAGACGTTTCGTAATTCCACCGCACTATGAACACTTCCAAAAGCCAATTTAAATGTGCTGCAATCAGCATCAGTGAGACTTGTCCCACCTCTACAAAGCACACTGATTCCTCTCCGCTCCTAAAAGGTTTAAATTTTGCTGTTTTACCAATTAAATATTGAGGTAAAAGGTGAAAATTCAGCGATCAACTTATTGTCAAGGCAATATTTTACCCAACACTAGGGTAAATGACCGAACAGCAACATAACAGCCACCGATCCTGGAATGCGGCCACCTTCCCGAAAAAGTACTTGAATTGGCTGCCATGAGCATCAGCCAAGAGTTGTGGCCCATCCTGGCAGCACACAGAGACCTCTACAATCCTCTCAAATTAAGCATTTTCTCCTAAATTACGAAACAACGGCATAATTTAAGTGCTTTTTCGGGAAGTGGCCGCGTTTCAAGAGAGGTGGCCGCTATGTCGTCATTCGGTCATTTACCCTAACCTAGGGGGAAAGACTGCAGTGGATCCATCGTCATCGCGTGAATCAGCCTTATTCACTCGATATTTAATTGGTGAAACAAGAATACAATTACATCTTTAAGCATACCATTCAAA
The DNA here is from genome assembly GCF_015104395.2 of Macrobrachium nipponense. NCBI lineage: Eukaryota > Metazoa > Arthropoda > Malacostraca > Decapoda > Palaemonidae > Macrobrachium > Macrobrachium nipponense. The sequence goes on from NC_087212.1 coordinate 9,874,755, forward strand.
AGATTGAAGTTTCGTCAACATAATGTGATATATGAAAGCGGCATACGAACTAAAATAAGCATTTCGTAAAATATGTTTTCAATGCAGTTCTGAAATCCAATATGGCAGCACCCACATGAGGTGCCGTTCGTAAGCACAGCAAAGCCACCATCTTTCCCAGCCTTCTCAGCACTCATTTGAACAATGTCAGCATATATATGTAACGTTTATTGATCTTACTCAAGATTGCAGTTGTAATCGGCACAATACAACATTTTGTTGCCTATACATATTAGTGAAAGTATGAAACTTCTTATTCCCGGGGTCATGGTTTGAACTGATTTTAATTTTTACCTTGTAATCGGTGGTTTTATCCTTACTACCATCACAACTGAAACTCCACAGTGCTTATTTGATTGTAATTATACATGTTTTGGTCTGAATTCACTTGAAATTGGACTTGAACTACGTTGCGGTTCCTGGTTCCTAAGCACCCACTCCACAAACACAGTTACAGGCAGCATGAGTACACGGTTTTATGAGGTACAAAGCTTTATTCCCTTAATTGTTTACTTTACTCATTATTTAGTTTAACTTTACTTTGTTACTTCAAAATGTTTATTTAATTCATGTCTATTATCCCTTTTTTGCAACCAAATTAACTCAAAAAATTACAAATATTTCTGAAGTACATAAGAGCAGACGACAGCAAAATGACTCGTCGTTCCCAATCTAGTGGAGCTTCACACATACGCCGATGCATTTACAAACTGTTTCCATGAATTTTAGTTGTCATAATAATGCAATAATGAAAAAATTGCTCTAATATGTATACATACTACAAATAGATACGCTAATTTCACTTATTTCCCCGGTTTTGTGTAAGTCTTATACCCAGTTTGGAGGGTAAACACATACCAATTGGCAACAGTGATAAACAATAAAAGAGCACAAAGAAGGCCGCAGGTACCGTTCACATGCAAAACTGTGATATTTGAGTCAGGAATCTAGTTACTTTTTCAACAATGAATATTTTCAAATTAATAATCATGAATATGTGAAAATTTTTATGCAATTCATGACCTTAAACTGCCATTTAACTATTTATTTAAATAATTACCTAGTGCACGCTTCTTCTTCTTCTACCAAAAATCGTAGTTCCCTTGGAAAAGTAGTGGTTGGAAGTCATTGTTTACGATTTTTGTGAAGAAAGTGCCCCAGCGTCTATGGGTACAAGTGGTGTGTGGATTTAGCACATGGAAAGGGAATTTTATTGACACAAGCGACTCCGCAAACATCGAGATGGCGTCAATCTTCTAAATATTTGGAGTTGTAAGTAAAAATTTTGAAAACGTCATGGAGGTAGTGTGCACTGCATAGAGCCAGACTTTTCATTACCCTCTGTTTAATCTTAAAATATGACCTTAATTTCTAACTTTGGAGAAAATACTTAGCTTATACTTCGAAAGTAGAGTAGAGGTCTCAAGCTCCTTCTCTCACCAGCAACAACTCGTGACTGATGACCATCTCCAGTGTCAGGACGTATTAAAGTACTTTTTCAGAGGGTGGCTTCAAATGTGGTGGAAACTGGATCAGCTAGTCCAGTCGGTTGTTCCCCCTGTAGGGGTAGTAGGGGGAAAAACCAGCAACTACCCACCCTTATCACGGTGGACAGGTCTCATTCACTCGATATTTAAATGGTGAAACAAGAATACAATTACAACTCCAAGCATAGCATTCAAAAGATTGAAGTTTCGTCAACATAATGTGATATATGAGAGCCCCATACGAACTAAAATAAGCATGTGATGCTCTTCGTAAAATATGTTTTCAAGGCAGTTTTGAAATCCAATATGGCGGCTACCGTGGGATGTACAGGTTCTGATCAGTGACGAAAATCATCTTTCCCAGCCTTCCCAGCAATCATTTGAACAATGTTAGCGTATGTATGTAACGTTTATTGATCTTACTCAAGATTGTAGTTGTAATCAGCACAATAAAACAACATTTTGTTGCCTATACTACTGAAAGTATGAAACTTTTTATTCCCGGGGTCAAGGTTTGAACTGAATTCATTCTTACCTTGTAATCGGTGGTTTTTATCCTTACTGCCATCACAACTGAAACTCCACAGTGCTTATTTGACTGTTATTATACACATTTTGGTCTCAGTTCACTCCACATTGCACTTTAAACAAGTTGCTGTTCCTGGTTCCTAAGTGCGCGCACCACAAACACAGTTACGAACAGCAGACGACAAAACTCAAAGTTTTATTCCCTAAATTGTTTACTTTACTCGTTATTTAGTTCAAATTTACTTTATTTAAAAATTTTAATTTAATTCATGTATATTATCACTTTTTTTCAACCAAATTACCCCGAAAAATTACAGATATTTGTAAAGTAGATACAATCAAATGTTTCTAACGTTTTCGAACATCTGGCTGCCGAAAACCATAGAGGAACGACTACAGATAAGTGGATTATATATATATATATATTTTTTTTTTTTTGCTTTTTTGTTTTTGCTAGACTTTTCATTGATTTCCGTCTATATAGTATGTTGAATTTCTTTAATAACTGTATGCCAGAAATAAAAGTAACCTTTAATTTTGTTGCATGCTAAGAATGGCAAAATCATCGATGCCCCACATTAGTGGAGGCTTCACACATACGCCGATTCATTATTATAAACTGTTTCCATGAATTCTATTTGTCATAGTAATGCAATAATGATAAAATTGCTTTAATATTTATGTATATATACTTCCAATACATAGCCTAATTTCACCAATTTCAACGTTTTGTGTAGTCTTATACCCAGTTTGGAGAGTCAACACATACCGAATGGCAACAGAGAGAGAGAGAGAGAGAGAGAGAGAGAAAGGAAGGCGAAGGAACGGAGAAGGAAAGGGGTGGCGGTGGAGAGGGGGGGAAGAGGGTAGGTGGAGCTTTATACGCGTGTTCGTATCCATTACTGCATAATGGAGTTTTTGTCTATTGGTACAAGGACAAGTGTCGTTATTCTTTACGATTAGTGATTCACGATACCCTTATAAATTACGGCACTGGGTGTAATGCACTATAGCAAAATTTCGTTCTGATATGAGTGTTCGTTACAGAAATAGGTATTGCCCAAAAACGTGCTTGCACTGTCTCTGAAACCCATGTTGCTTAGTTGTCAATCAAGTATTTTTTACAAGCTAGCTATTGAATAAATTTGTATTTTTCTCAATCAAAACATATGCCCCTCAATGCTAACTTTCCTCTTTTAACGACTTTCTGGTCATTGCAAATTCAGCCCCATAATTTCTTATGGTGCGAAAACAGAGGCCCAGGGACCGAAAACGATTGCGTCACACTACAGCGATAATCCGGCAGTAAAACATCTTCATATATCCAAAAAGTAAATAATAAAGATATATATGCGCATTACGATTATACCAATTACATGAAGAGCTGATAATCTGCATGAATAACTGGTAAACTGTTCTGCAAGAAAGTTGAGTAAAGCAATTATTTACAATAGGTACAAAAGTCAAGATGTCGTGACGTCATAATACAGGACTTAAAAGAACATTCTAATTCCAAAAAATAATTACTTAAATTTGAGTCAGAATCGAGTTACTTTTTCAATAACGAATATTTTCAAATTAATCATCATAAATATGTAAAACATTGATGTTTTACTATTTATTTAAAAATTTATCGAAGTGCACTCTTCGTTGTCGTCTTCTACAAAACAGTTGTTTACTCGGTGAGGGAAAGTTTTCCCGATTGTTGTAATGAAAGTGCTCCAGCGTCTGTGGGTACAAGTGGTGTGCGGATTTATCACAGGAAATGGTTAGTTTATTGACACAAGCGACTCCGTGAACATCAAGATGGCGTCAATCTTCTAAATATTTTGAGTTGTAAGTAAAAAAGTTGAACGCGTTTTGGTGAGATTTGCACTACGTTTGACAGCGTTTTTACTACCCTCTGTTTAAATCTTAAAATTTGGCCTTAATTTCTAACTTTGGAGAAAATACTTACTTCGAAAGGAGAGTAGAGGTCTTTAGCTCAGTTTCTCACCAACAACAAGTCGCGACTGATGCCCATCTCCAATGTCAGGACGCATTATAATGTACTTTTTTTTGGGATTCCACGCTAATCGTACATGGTCCACTCTGTACCCTACGGTTTTTTACCATAAACAGAGTAAGGAGACGGGGATAGCAGTCATTGGTAATTTGAACCTTCTACCATGCGATCGATGTTTAGTGTTACTTATGGGGGGAGGTGATGCCCTCTCCGCTCAGGTCAGGGCACGGAGTCCTACCTACGCCTGGTTATGCCACTCCCCTTCGATATTTAGGTAGCTACCTAGGTAGCCTAGTACCTGATGATTAAACTAATTCAGGCTATCCCTAAGCTAGGATAGGTAGGAATATTCTTCCAATAAAGAAAGGAAAATATCCTCAGATTCCAGTGAAAAGACTTACAGCCCGCCGATCCTCGCTGGATTAAGATTTAAGCAAAGAATAAACCACCTTATCACGAAAACTTACCAAAATCTCTGTAATTCTCAATGGACCATTCAATCTCTGGTCCACTCCACCTCGTTGTGAATTCGAAGTGAGATTGGATATGCCCAGACGCCAGGGGCTTAATGAGTAGCTCTTCTGTAAACGTGTTCGACTCCTCGCAAACTACGCAGACCACGCTAACAAATATGACAGTAAAAGCTAATTTTGACATTGTGTCACACGTCAAACACTAGGTCCTCCCGGTAGGTTTACTGTTGCGTGATGCTCA
>NC_087212.1:9884527-9927027 GCF_015104395.2 Macrobrachium nipponense
ATTCTCTTCCTTTGCAGAAACTGGACAAGGGAGATGACAAAACGTTTTGAGACAATAATGCTTCCAGAAGCTTCGAAATCTTACGCAACTTTACTCACAAAATGTGTAACCTGCACGTGGCTCTCGGCAAAGACATATACATATGAGTCCAGTCTGTTAAAAAAAAACACGTACTCTACTCGATCGACACGGAGGAGAAGCACTTATCACACATGATGACAGATTCTCAAAACAGAAATGAAGATTCGAGCTTGCTTATCAAACGTGTTGACAGATTAGGAAACCAAACAGATCTTGCAGTTCCTCTAATCTTACAATGCTGACATAATAGGGAAACAATCGTAGTTTCAAATGGACAAAGAAAATACCTCTCTTTCTACATTCTACGTTATATATATTCTTTTACAATATGTAATGCGAAATCTGAACACACATTTAAAACATCCTATCTCTAAGCTATCTAGGAATCTGAAAAAATGATGCACAATTCTACATAACATTTTGTACAGTCACAGAGGAGATATATGCATTTTAAAAGTAGCAATATATAATATACCTCCCCCCTTGAAGATTTTTTATCACGGTGTTGAATCCAACGATTCGCAACGAGATAAATAATCAGCAACTACATTGTTTTTGCCACTAATGTGCTGCACTCTTAAGTTATACCATTGCATGCACAAAAACCACCTGGTCAGTCTTTGATTATGGTTTTTCATTCTCTGGATAAATGATAGTGGATTGTGATCAGACAACACTAAAATTTCTTCATTCCAAGGTCTATCCACATACACTTCAAATTTTTTCAATGCGGTGATTAAGGCTAAAGTTTCCTTCTCAATAGTCGAGTATACTTTCTGTTTTTTTTCAGTTTTGTAGACATGAAGCACACAGGATAATAGATACTATTTTCATCTTCTTGAAGTAGAAAAGCTCCAACACCACAGTCTGACGCATCAACTTGTATCACAAATTTCTTGTCGAAGTCTGGAGCTTGAAGTACTGGTCTTGAAGTTAAAATGACTTTTACCTTCTCAAAGGAGTCTTGACACTCTGGAGTCCAAACAAACTTAGCTTTGGGACTAGTTAAGTCTGTCAAGGGAGCTACTACGGCTGAGAAATTTGGGCAGAAACGACGATAGAATCCAGCCATGCCTAAAAATCTCTGTAGCTGTTTCCTGGTAATAGTTGGGGGTAGCCTTACAGATACCTTCTACATTAGCATTTACTGGAGCAAGAAGGCCTTTCCCAACTTCAAACCCAAGATACTGCACAGTTGCCTTGCCAAACTCACTCTTCTCTAAGTTGACTGCTAATCCTGCTTCTTGTAGTTTCTTGAAAACTTTCCTCAGAATCTTCAGATGTTCTTCCCACGCTGTAGAGTAAATCACGATGTCATCTAGGTATACACCTACTCCTTCTATCGATCCTAGCAGTTGATCCATCACTCGTTGAAATGTTGCCGGTGCATTCATCAGACTAAATGGCAGCTTTTATTACTCCAAATGGAGTAATAAAAGCTGACAGCACTTCGCATTCTCATCTAAGGGAATTTGATAATATCCTTTCAACAAGTCTATCTTGGAAACAAACTTTGCTTGCCCATTATTATCAAGTAACTGATCTATAAGAGGCAAAGGATAATGGTCAGCCACGCTGATGGAATTCAATTTCCTATAATCAGTACACATTCTAAATGAACCATCTGGTTTCTTCACTAACACACATGGAGAACTGAAGTGACTTGAACTGGGTTCTACTAATCCATGTTGCAGCAAATACTCAACTTCTTTCTTCAAAACATCTCGATGATAAGGTGATAAGCGATAGGCTCTTTGCTTGAAAGGTCTTCCATCTTCTTGAATCTTGATTTCATGCTTGGTCAGATCAGTACGTCTAGGCACATCTGAAAAAATTTCTGGAAAACTTCTAATTACTTCACTTAAGTCTTCATCTTGTTCAACACTCAGATGTTTCAGTTTATCCTCCAAATTTTCCAAAATTGAAGAATTATTCATCTTGCTTGCAGCTCCCAATTCGTAGCCATCATCGTCTTCTGTAGATAAAGTTGTTTGGGTTACTGACACAGTTTCAGTTTTAGTTTCTGAGAAATAAGGTTTCAAGAGGTTCACATGTATCTTCCTTTGTCTTCTCCTTCTTTCTGGTGTTTCAATCACATAAGTTCTATCACTTAACTTCTGAATAATCTTGTAAGGACCTTGAAATTTATTAGTGAGGGGAAATCTCTTGACAGGTAAGAACACTAACACTTGTTGACCAACACTAAAACTTCTTAGCTTAGCCTTAGCATCAAATCTCCTTTTCATTTTCTCTTGACTCATTTTCAAGTTTTCTAAAGAGAATTTTCTAATCTCTTTCAACCTTTTCCTAAAGTTCTTCACATACTCTCCTTGGCTTTCCTCTTGATTTTCTTCCCAATTTTCTGCAAGAATCTTCAACGGTCCTCTAACTTCTCTTCCAAAAATCATCTCATTAGGTGAACATCCCATACTTTCTTGATAAGCACTCCTAACTTCAAACAACATTAATGGTAAACCAACATCCCATTCTCTTCCTGACTCAGAACAATACTTTGTCAGCATACTTTTCAATGTTTGATGGAACCTTTCCAAGGCACCTTGAGTTTCTGGATGATAGGCAGTGGATAACTGTTGTTTCACTCCTAACAAATTCATCACATCTTGGAATAACTTTGAAGTTTGTTCCTCTGTCACTTTGTACTATTTCTGGTATACCAAACTTTCAGAAAACCCCCACAAGTTTTTCAGCAACTATCTTGGCAGATATGTTTCTAACAGGGATTGCCTCTGGATATCTTGTCACAGGACACATTAATGTTAACAAATACTCATTTCCTTTCTTTGTTTTCTGCAGTGGTCCAACCATATCTATAATCACTTTGCTAAAGGGTTCTCCTCTAACTTCTATAGGTTGTAGGGGTCTTTCTTGATGGTCTCATTCTGTTTTTTAGCTATCTGGCAGGTATGACACTCACGACAGAACCTGCTAAAATCTGTGTAAAGTCCAGGCCAGAAAAAATATTTCATGATCTTCTCCACAGTCTTCCTGATTCCCATATGTCCAGACTCATGAGCTACTGCAACCACTTGCTTTCTCAACGGATATGGAATCAAAATTTGATGATATTCGCCCCATACAGCATCTCCTGGTATATCTGTAGGTCTATACTTCCTCATCAGCAAACCTTCCTTCAGATAATAACAGGTAGGAGTTTGTTGCATCTCTTCTCGATCAACAACTCTGAAGAACAAATCAGTTAACGATGCATCCATCCTTCTTCTGCAAGTCCATCAGCTTCTCTCTTGTCACTTGACCAGCTTCTAGGGTTGAATTCTCAATATCTGCTAACTCAGCTACTGTAGTTTCACTACTGTCTTCAGTAACACTTTGACTACTCAGAGTCTCTTCAGGAACATCAGGTTCTTCTTCTTCATCGTCGTCTTCTTCATCTTTTTGGGAAATCTCTTCTTGTTCAGCACTATGGGAAACTTCACTTCCCTGGAATAATTCTTCTAAGCACAAAGATCCTTCACTTGATCCTTCTTGGGTGTGTAAATCCTCAGTTTCTTCACTTGCAGTCGTAGTCCTCTTCATACTTCTGGTAGTTACACAACTAGGAAACAGGTGGGAGTTATTCTTCTCCAACTCTACTGTAGGATTAAATCCTCAATGCATTGTCTGTCACTACAGGACAAGGAATAAATGGCACACCACCAACTTCATTCCCCAACAGAACATGTACACCTTCCACAGCCAGTGAGTCCTTTACAGCAAAATCAACATTCCCTGTCACCAATTCACATGACAGGTGTAAGCGGCATATAGGAGTTACTTCCTCTCCTCCTATACCCTTCAAAATAACTGAATCTCCTGTGAGACTCTTCTCCAACTGAGGGTGAGAACCACGTACTACCACACTATGGTTACTCCCTGTATCACGTAATATCTTGACTGGTGCCTGCATACTTCCTTCTTGAGTTGACAGCATACCCTCATAGATATATGGCTTAAAAGCCTCTACACTGCTAAGCCACTCACTGCTTGAGGTTACATTTCCACTGGTTGCTAAACATTCAGCTTGTTCAGTTTCATTCTTCTCTGGAGTCTGATTCTTTCCCACACTGCTCTTCGTAGTTTGTTTCACCTGGTCACCTTTCACAACTTGACCAACTGGCTTTGACTGCTGTTGATTCCGTAACACTCTTGAATGTAGTGTCCTACTTCTTCCACACTTGAAACAGACAACATTAGGTTTCTGTAACTGTCTTGAAAAACTGGATGAGGATTTCACATTAGCTTGCTGAGTTGTATTACCTTGTGTACTCTTGGTAGTATCACTTGTAGGTTTCCCATTAAATTTGTTCCTGTTATTTGGATAAGACTTAAAACCTGGGCGTTGTTGACTCTGGTACTTAACATTGTAATTACGTTTACTACTGATTATATTGTAATCTTCACTCAGTGTAGCAGCTTTGTCAAGTTTCTTCACCTCTCTCTCTCTTAAATAGGCTCTTATATGTTCAGGAATTCCCTTAAGATACTGTTCAAGAACAAGTAACTCTTCTAACTCATCAAAAGTTTTAACTTTAGCAGCTTCTACCCAACGTTTGAAACACCTTCTCACTTTGTAAGCATAATCTAAGAATGTTCCCTTCTCATCTTTTCTTAAGTTTCTGAATCTTTCATTGTAATACACTGGGGTCATCTGGTAAACTTGTAGCACACTGTGTTTAAGTACCTTGTGGTCTTTACACTGATCAGCTGTTAAGGCTAGATAAGCACTTCTCCCTTTACAAATCAAGACGCTTTGTAGTAAAACTGACCATTTATCTTCTGGCCATCCCATACCTGAAGCCACTTTCTCAAAGTGATAAAAAAACTCATCTGGAGCTTCTTCAGTAAACTTAGGGATTAACTTCTGCACTCTCACTACATCAAATACAGGGTCTTGATTACCTTGGTTAGGGTTAGACGGTGTTACAGGTAATGTGGATCTAGCTCTTATCAATTCCATTTCCCTTTCATGTCTTGCAATTTCTCTTTCCTCTTTTACCCTTTCTCTTTCCTCTTCTGCTGTTTTTCCTTCTTCTCTTTCTCTTCTTTCTTGTTTTTCCCTGTCTATTCTTTCTCTTTCAGCTTGCATTCTCTCTCTTTCAGCTTGCATTTTTAGCTTAATCAAATTCTCTTCTGCTTCAATGCGTCTAAGCTCTAACTCTGCATCACTTTTCTCTTTCTTTTCTGATTGTTTATTTATGAGATCAGCACGTGCTATATTCAACAACTCTTGAGCCAATTCTAACTCATTTTCATCAGTTATTCTACCAGAGTTTATCAATGATTCCATAGCAATACATCTTATTTGTGCCTTTACCATACTAGTAGACACATAACCACCACATGCCACTGCTAAAGCGCTCCACTGTGCCTTAGTCAGAGTGGTTTCAGACAAAACTTGGATAGAAGGGGCTGCTAAAAATTCCTCAACCTTGAACTGAGCCATTTTCCTCAAAGTTATCAACTTACAATTCAATACAATAAATTCAAAACAAAAACTATATGGTCACTCTCCTAAGAAAATATATCCCTAACACCACCAGTATATTCTAGAGTGATAATGAAATCTGCTTTCCCGGGTCTCTAGGCACCATTAATACATGTTACGAAGCGTCAAGTATCTGGTTACTACACTTACCATTCATTTACTGTTACCTCACAAAAGCCAGTAACCTGAACCCTCATCACAGGTATTAAACGACTGAATACTCTAAAGGCAACAGTGATCCCTTAACAACTTACCAGTATTGCAGAAAATCAGACTAAGTTCATCAAAACCGGTGTGAGGTAATTTTGTAAGTAATTAAATTAATCAAAGGACATCACTCCATCCACAACTTTAAAAGTCTAAATATTTCCCTGATTTCAGAAGTCTAAGTACTTCCCTGGTTCTAAGTCACTTCAAGTAAATTGAAGTAAAGCAAATCAATTACCACTCTATGTTTCTACCTAACATAAATATAATCATAATTAAATGGAAATATGCTGGTTATAAATGAAATACTTATAAAAATTCTAAATACAAAAATTTATTATTAAATTCAAAATTTATAAGTGAAATTCACAATATCAGGGAAAATTACTGTTACTTGAAAACAAAGTAAAGTTTGATTAATTCTTAAATCAATTAAGTAAAATTAAATCTAAATTAATTTATCACAAAATTCAAGAAAATTCATTCAATTGAAATTCAAAAGTGTTAGGCAATAATTGAAAATTAGAAATTAATTCACAAGTGCTAAACAATAACAAAACTTCGAAAAAAATTCTAAGCAAATGCAAATTAATTCACAAGTGTTAAATTTAATTAAATGTGCAATGATTAAGCAATGAAAATAACTAAGTCAATCAAATTGTGAATGCAAATGAAAATACAGAAAAATGTGGACAGCATCAAAATAAAAAGGCACACTTCAACAAGAAAATGAAAAAAAATGCACAAAATGAAACAAACACAAAACATAAAAATTTGCAATGTGTAAAAGTGTAAATCTTTTCAATCAAAACATTGTAACCATCAGTTTTTACCAAACCTTCGTAACCATCTGTTATTATTTACTAGTTAACCACTGTTCCTATCAGTTATTAGTTTCTTACCAAACCATCATAACCATTAGATATTAGTTGCAACTAATAAAAATATAACACACTTTACCTTTTTGGTATACTAACTTCTTTCTTTGCTGCAGTCTTGTTTCACTTTACCAAAACCAGGCGCCATTACGAAACAATGTTTGTACAGATTCCACAAAAAACACTATTCAACACTAAATAAACTCTAAGAAATATCAAATATGAAATTCTCAAGTTACGAGTGACCAATTTACAGTACGTTAATATAATCTCAAGGATGTCGAGGGAGAGAGAGAGCGAGAGAGAGCGATAGAGAGAGAGAGTTGTTAACGCCTCGAGAATCTAAGATCTAATGAAATTCTCTTCCTTTGCGGAAACTGGACAAGGGAGACGACAAAACGTTTTGAGACAATAATGCTTCCAGAAGCTTCGAAATCTTACGCAACTTTACTCACAAAATGTGTAACCTGCACGTGACTCTCGGCAAAGACATATGCGTATGAGTCCAGTCTGTTAAAAAAAAAACATGTACTCTACTCAATCGACATGAAGGCGAAGCCCTTATCACACATGATGACAGATTCTCAAAACAGAAATGAAGATTCGAGCTTGCTTAACAAACGTGTTGACAGATTAGGAAACTAAATGGATCTCGCAGTTCCTCTAATCTTACAATGCTGACATAATAGGGAAACAATCGTAGTTTCAAATGGACAAAGAAAATCCCTCTCTTTCTAAATTCTACGTTATATATATTCTTTTACAATATGTAATGTGAAATCTGAACACACATTTAAAACATCCTATCTCTAAGCTATCTAGGAATCTGAAAAAATGTTGCACAATTCTACATAACATTTTGTACAGTCACAGAGGAGATATATGCATTTTAAAAGTAGCAATATATATATATATATATATATATATATATATATATATATATATATATATATTCTTATAATGTAAGTTTTGTAATGGAGTTATAATTTTTTTGTAATATGATTGATTCACCTCAGAACCTGTGTATCATGTTATGAAATGTATGTTTTTGTGTTCAGATTCCCACATTTAAAATAACACATGTTAAGTAGTGTAACTTTTCATTTTTAAACATACATAAGGCGGAGAGAGGAAAAACGTATGTAAGACAGAGAGAAAGAGTAACAGAGAAGCTTGTTATTCACCTCTTGTGAATGCCTGAGCCAGCTGATTTCTTTATCCGCGCAAACATGCATAGGGACCTCCCAGGCAGCATCGAGTCCTTCAAGAACCTTCCCTACAATGATGTTATTCATGTTTAACATAGAGAGATGACGTAATATGTTTTCGTCTTGAACTCGATGGTAATCGCCCCATATGCCCATATGCTTACAGGGATAGAGTCATAGAGAATTTTCATTCGATCCCGAGACTTAGCTGCTGGCATGAGGGATAGTATCTTTCTCTCTCGCAATCGCTCGTTTGCGAGACTGTTTCATTTAACGTAATGTAACTCACATTTGTATTTGAACTGGTCACTCAGTTACTGTTTTAATGTATGTGTTGTTTGTGGAATCTGAGCATAGTGTTATTAATATTATTTTTGTGAAGGCGCCCACGAAAATATTGAAGAGGTTGAAATTGTAACAGGCCTTTGCTTTTGATTGGAGTTGCAACTGCATATACAGGTATTTTTCAAACGTTTTGAAGGGCACTTCAAGGTTTTATTTTACAATGTTTGCATAAAATTATAATTTTCTATACATTTTTCTTTTGCTTTGTTCTTTTGACATGTCCATTTTATATGCTTAATGTTTGTACTGTCAATGCTTTACAATGTTTGGATAAAATCATAATTTTCTATACATTTTTCTTTTGCTTTGTTCTTTTGACATGTCCATTTTATATGCTTAATGTTTGTACTGTCAATGCTTTAATTGTTTTCATATTATGCATTATGCTTTTTTTGCATTGTCTTTATTTTGTTTAATTAGTTTGAATAATATTCTACTGTGTAATTGTTTGAATCTAACACTTGCAAATTAATTTGTATTTAATTAAATTTCATTTCAAATTTAATTATTGCTTTATAATTTAATTAATTTTCTTGATAAAGTTTGATTTAATTTTGCTTAATAATTAATTCAAGAATTAATTAAACTTTTGTTTTCAAGTTTGACCAAACAAATGTGCCCCTAAGTACAAAGGGTGTCCTAGACCCAGGAATAAAGGGTCTCTTGCGCTAACAAGTACAAATGGTAAGTGTAGTAACCAGATACTTGGCAATTTGGGTAATAAATATTAATGGTGTCCAGACACAGATCTTTGGCTACTTCCCCCAAGTATTAATGGTATCCAGACCCAGATACTCTAAGCCCCCCCCCCCACTTCGTCACAATATATATATACATATATATATACATATATATATATATATATACACACACACACATATATATATATATATATATATATATATATATATATATATATATATAGAGAGAGAGAGAGAGAGAGAGAGAGAGAGAGAGAGAGAGAGAGAGAGAGAATGCAGCCATTATGGTTGCCACCATTTGATTCGTGTCTGTGTAAAGTCCCAGTACCATCACTATTTGTTGCTCAGAATGGTACTGGGACTTTATGGACACCCTGTATTTTTTTGTCTCACTGTTCGTTCTGTCATTCTACCATCCACTTGGTTCAGGGAAAACAATCGGTAACTATTCGTTATGCCTTCTGTGTGCGTGTGTGTGTGTGTGTAATTCTTAAATTTTGGAATCTGAAAAATAGGTAACCGAACTGAAACTGATGTCATTCTCCACTAAGGCGATTCCTGGTCAAATGAAGGCATTTGATGCTTTACCTATTTTTTTTCTATTTTTAATTTGAAGGTATATTCGCATCGCAGACGAAACAGAACGTTCCTGGGATCTTTCTCAGACAGTGACCCCCAAAGTTACGAGCCCGTATGGGATGACCGTAAAAAAACGCAAACAAAAGGCTGTAAATATCATGAAGATATTGACCCCAAAGAAATATTAGTCCAGGATAAAGTCGCCCGGAAATCCTTGTTGGGGAGGGTCAGTATCTAGGAAAGTCCCCGTTAGTGGATATCTACATCAGTATAGGCCTAAACATACAAACTTAGATACAGATACTGAACGCAAGAAAAACATAACCAACATTTACGATTCCACCATACTTTTATCTAGAGCATCAATGCATATCTATCTATTAAAGAAGAAGAAGAAGAAGAAGAAGAAGAAGAAGAAGAAGAAGAAGAAGAAGGAGGAGGGGGAGAGAGAGAGGGAGAGAAAGAGAGTCTCTGTTGTCATAGAGACAGTGATGCACGTGGATTAGGCAACAACGGCGCAGCCGTACTCATCTTGGTTACCATGGCGACGGGGACGCCGATACCGGACACACTTGGTATTATTACATTAGTGACCATTCACCCATACAATACGACCTACGTATTCTTTAGCATCACAGGTAAGTTTAATTAATTATTCGTTGCGTTAAGATTACGATCTATAACGTTCCAGATACGCGGTGCTTGATGACAAGTGATTAACGGTAAAGTTAAGAACGTGATAGGCTTACAGGACCTTGGCAAATATATGACCTCGTTACAAAGAAGCGCCAGTTGACTAATCACTAGGCACTACGTATTTTATACTTTAATATTCATATATTTGTCCCAACAACATATGAGAATTTTGTTCCTCATTTGTAAATACAACTACATAAACAAAAATGTCATTCCCAGGAAAACTACAAATTTATTAAGGCATATCCCTATGAGAGCAGGGTATGGTGACTCTTCTCTGATCGGGTTAAACTAGTAATAGTAATAACAGTAATAATGACTCACCATGTTGACTTTTCGAGCCTCAATTAACGGTACATGCTATCAGGATGGGCTTTATTATTTCAGAAGCTTTGAAAGAGACGCTCAGTTGAAGTACTTTCACACACTTTGTATTTGTGACTGCTTGGTAACAGAATGCCAGTTCGCCCAGTTGTGCAATTGTCTTCGATCGAAACGCTAGCTATAAATTATCGCTCTATTCACTTCAAAACTCCAGTACAACTTCACTCAATCAATCCGTCAGTCGCTTCAAGATTGTAGGCATAAAAAACAAGTCAATAATCATAATTTTTCATAGATTTTTATAAAGGGCCGTATATAACATCACATGTGTCTGCTTGAAATTCGATTAGGGTCGACATCAAAGCACAAACAAATAAAGGAAAACTACTATATAGACCTTTCACAATTCCATATTCTTGTTTTAAAGTAATCCTCTAAATACCTCAGTCCTCCACAAATGTGTTTGTTTGCTTTCACAAGAAATCTCAAAAGTATTTTTACAAGACTGGAAGATTATTTCCAATTTTGTAATCATTAATTTCTACGATTTGATATAGCACTCTTTGAAGTACAGCCCTACCTTTCTCTTTCTTTTCAATGCTATAAATCGATTAATTTTATATAAAACTGATTCACATCATCCACGTCAGAAATCGAAAATATATGTACAACACACTCGTGAAGTTCCTCGTTGGACGATTGGGTTACTTGCTCGCCTACCGATTCGGTTGTCTGAAGTTCGCTCCCCGCTCTGCCAACGCGGAGTTAGAGGAATTCATTTCTCGATAAAATGTGGTTCGGATCCCACATTAAGCTGTAGGTCCCGTTGCTAGGTAACGATTTGGTTCCAAGCCACGTAAAAAATATCTAATACACTTTTTGACAACTCGTGAAAAGGGGCCCATGAATTCATCCATAACTTTCAACACGACTGTCATAAAATCATATAAGTAAACTAACCACTTTTATCAAGATAATATTCATACTAAATGAAAGCCTGTTACTTATCCGGATTTTGAAAAGGACGCTCGTCATAAGTATTCCAGCCTTTATATCCTCAGATTCAAAATTGGTCAACCTGGTAGAATGACCCCTACTTAACTGTGGCTTAATTTTATTAATTACATTGTTGAGCGATATATTCTGCAAATGTTCGATTCTGTTAGAGAATCACTGATCATATAAACGTGTTTATTATTTATTCGTCTCTA
This sequence comes from Macrobrachium nipponense, assembly GCF_015104395.2. Lineage (NCBI taxonomy): Eukaryota > Metazoa > Arthropoda > Malacostraca > Decapoda > Palaemonidae > Macrobrachium > Macrobrachium nipponense. The sequence continues at coordinate 9,896,261 of NC_087212.1, forward strand.
AATTCATTGAAGGTGTGGTCAGAAAACGATAAACAATGGACGATCATCTGGAGATGGAGGACATACGAGAGAGAGAAGAGAACGGAGGGGATGATGGAGACGAAGAGGGGGAGGGGGAGGGAGGAGGAGGAAAAGGAGACCTTCCAGACCACGGAGAGGAATCTCCACCTACGGGCGTGTTGTCTCCTCTCATATCACCACCACCCTCTTCGTCAGGAGCTGCTGCTGACGAGGACATGCCCTTAGGTATTGATCCCAGCTTTCTGATGGGTCTTTTCGTTCAAGGTCGTTTCTTTGTTATTTTTAGGATTACTTCAACGATATATATATATATATATATATATATATATATATATATATATATTAATATATTACATCTACTCCAAACTTTCGTCCACAGTACCCGCAGGCGGGCCGTCGTGGCGGGGGGTTCTAGAGACCCTGGGTCCAGACCATCCCCTTCTACGCGGCTTCAAGAGGCCAAAGGCGTCAGCTTCGAGAGGAGAAGAGCCAGCTGCAGCTTCGCCTTCGTCAGTTGGTTGGTTCCCTTCTTCAGTGCTTTTTTTTCCTTCGTTGTTGATTTAGTTCTCTGATTTTCTGTCGCTTTTTGGTTCATTAATCTGATTTTTCCTTTCGTTGATGACTTATTTATCTGATTTATTTCATTCGTTACTGATTCATTTATCTGATTTTTCCTCTCGTTACTGATTTATTTCTTTGAATTTTCTTTTTTAAGCAGAATATGGAATTTGCTTCGCTTAGGAATGCAATATTTCTTTAAATAATAAAACATAGCAGTCATTATATTATGTACGTATGCATGTATTTAAAACTAATACAGTTCTGCATACTTAATACAATCACAATCAAATGTAAACACACACACACAAACAGTACTGGAAGGTATACCTAGGGTGACCATACGTCCCCCTTTGAGGGGGACAGTTCCTCTTTGTGTACTCTTTATCCCCCAAAACTGCGGTCTTGGTGGGACGTCCTAATGTCCCCCTTTCAGCCTTTCTTTTTTATGTAATTACTACAATTGTCCTTAAAAACTAGAGACTAATTTTTGCTTAAAATATCAGCATAAATAACGTCTGAATAAAAACAATGTCATTGATACCCCTAATTTATAATTTCCTGTTATTGAATATAATTAGTAAAGATCAAATCAAGCCAAAGAATGTTGTAAGAATTTTTTTCTTTTTAAATAATGTCTGTAATTTTCCTTAAAATTTAAAGAATAATTTTCTGTTTAAAATGTCAGCAATAATGTCAATAAAAACACTAATTGATAGACCTTAAAATGTCAGCGATAATGTCTGAATAAAAACACTGATTGTTAAATTTCTCATTTGTCATCACCTGTAATTGAATATACTTATGTACTAAACTTCTGAATGTATAACGAATCAACATAAGTGCAAGTGCGCATGGGCTTACTATATACCTTTGTCCCCCTTTCGCAAGTCAAATAAATGGTCACCCTAGGTATACTGCACGCATATATGAAAATTCGGTTACCAAACATCACCTGGCTTCAAAATGAAAAATTTATGCATTATTTCTCAACATCACCAGTTTTCAAGATATTTTGCTTATGTATCGAACCCAGCCATGGCCAACTTTCTGTTATTAACCACAAGCTCTCGGGCAAGAAAAATGAAGAGACAGTTTTTATAAATCTTCGGACACATAGTGGTCATAATACCACACCTGGCAACTCTAGAAAAGGGCCGGAGCTTCAGCGTAATCGTGTTTGTACCTGTCTAGGACTCTAGGTTTCCAGTTCCAGACTTCCAGTACATGTGTCATGCCATTTCCTATTCGTTTCTTCTATACAGAACCAACAGACGGAGGATCTCAAGAGGGAAAACGTATCTCTGGGAAGCCCAGCTTTTCGACATTCAACAGTCCGTGACCAGAGCTCAGGTGAGTCGAATTAGACTAAAACGCTTAGGTAAAGATGAAATTAGAATCTTGGGCTATTTTTATTGGTGGGAACATACGTTTAGGGAAATATGAAATAAGAGAGACTTCTCGATTAAGGAAATACAGAAGACCTATATACCTCTTTAAAAGGAAGAAGGGGTATGTTTGGAAAAAAACAGGCGTAGGAAAAATAAAAAAATTCCAGAGCCTGTGATAGAAGAGAAGGCTTGCACGTAAATTAGTGATAGCTGGAATGAAGACAGTTGTGGTCATTCTGAGTTGAAATGGAAATTAACAGTAAGGGTTTAAAGGTGTAACGGGAGAAAAACAGCAGGATTTTCACTGACACCTCAGCAAACCATTACAAATCATCATGTACCAGATACAGGTGACTGTGAAGAACCTGGACGTAATTTAGAGATAATGGCATCCCTTAATGATCTATCTGAACATCTCGTTGGACCTCCCGCAGGTGAATCTGGACAGGGCGAAAGCGGAGCGGCAGAAGACATGCTCAGCTCGACTCGTGGCCGAGGATTCGTTGCAACAGGCGCGGCAGGAGGAGACCACACTCCTACAGACGCTGCATCAGGCCAGGAAACACGGTAAGGATTCGTTTTGATGTGTTCCTGTCCACCAGGCAGACGGATAGATATAGATAGCTACAGAGATATACGGACAGGTGGAAAGATAGCTACAGAGTTAGCCAGACAGGTAGAAAGGTAGCTACAGAGATAGACGGACAGGTAGAAAGATAGCTACAGAGATAGACGAACAGATAGAAAGATAGCTACAGAGATAGACGGAGAGGTAGAAAGATAGCTACAGAGACAGACGGACAGGTAGAAAGATAGCTATAGAGATAGACGGACAGGTAGAAAGATAGCTACAGAGATAGACGGACAGGTAGAAAGATAGCTACAGAGATAGACGGATAGATATAGATAGCTACAGAGATAGACGGACAGGTAGAAAGATAGCTACAGAGATAGAAAGACAGATACGTAGATAGACAACAGGTAGCTAGATTTACATATAGACACAGGTAGATAGCTATGTAGATGGTCACAGATAGATACATTTATAGATAGTCATATAGATAAATACAGGTATAGATAGCTACAGAGATAGACAGAAAGGTAGAAAGATAGATACGTAGAGAGACACAGGTAGATAGATTTACAGATAGATACAGGTAGATACCTATATAAATAGGCACAGTTAGATAGACAGCTATATAGATAAATAAAGGTAGGGATGAATATAGACAGCTATATAGACACAGGTAGACAGATTGATACAGATAGCTCTATAAAGAGACAGTTAGATAGGCAGGTATATAGATAAACGCAGGTAGACTGATGGATATATAGATAGCTATAAAATATAGCTGTTATAGAGTGATACAGGTAAATAGAGAGATATAGTTAGCAATACAGAAAGACACACAGGCAAGTAGGAAAACCGTACCAGTAATTCACTGACTGATTTAATGCAACCTGGCGTTGCAAGAAACTATCACTGGTTTATGTTGCAGGTCACGATGCAACATTTACTCTGATTTGCTTCTTGAATTCGATGAGAAATCAAGTCGAAATCGAAATCACTGGGCCGGCTGAGCGTGACTTTTCCTTTATAGCACCGTTTTTACATTAATTTCTGTCTAGACGGAACTGAGTTTTATCTCCAGTATCGATCACCATAAATCACTACTTCATCATATACAGAGATGCACTGCCTAAGCACTTGTCTCCGGACGAGCTTATAAATGCGTAAATACTTAAGCACACCCACGTAGTCACACGCGCGCACACATATATAAAACCAATCTATCACTTTCTACATTTGTACCCCTTTTCGAAGCTTTCGTCTCAAGCCACTTTCAGAAACATTACCGAAATCATTAACATCCAGAAGATGAAACCATCCAATTTCTAGACATTTACGAAGATCCCTTAGGTTACTTTTAAAGCAAAGACTCGTGAGATTAGCGACCAAAACGGCTTTCTATAACCTAGGCCTATGAATGCAAGATGAAACCTAGGCCTATAAAGGCAAGATGTAACCTAGGCCTATTCATGTGACACAAACCCACAGAGGCAACCGACTTGAAATTCAAGCTTCCAGAAGATACGACAGAAACCTAAAATATTCCTTCAATAACTCTCTCTCTCTCTCTCTTTTTCTCCAGAGTCTCACCTCAAGCAGGAGATATCGTCGATTGGTGCTCGAGTGGCAGCCATCAAGGCTGCTAAGGAGCAGAGCGACGGTGACGTCACCACCCTCGAAAGAGCTCTCCACAACACCGCCTGGGACAGGGCCAACCTCGAGAAAGACAAGATGGCCCAGGTAAGACTTTTCCTAATTTTCCACATAGAATTGAAGACTTGTCCTGATTTTGATTGTCCATCTCAAGAAGAGACCATGATGTTTTTTTTTTAATATCCAGAAGTTAATGTGTATAGTATATACCAATGCCGTGGCTAGCCCAGGCCCGAAGGCTCTCTATGTTGAGAGGTTAGATTATATCATTGTACAAAACATTCGAGTTTGTTTATAAAAGTGAAACGCTTCTTTTTAAATCCATTTTTATATATATGTTCTAAGATAATGACGACTTGTAAATCGAAAAACGAAGTCTTCTTCTTCCTCTGGCTTAATCCCTAGTCGGGGTCGTTGCTTTTACCGAGTATGAATCAAATAACAAAAAGATCCTCCGGTTACTGTTCTACAAAGTCTAACTTGTATAATTCCAGGACGTGCTGGTAGAACGCCTGATGGCGTCCCTGGAAAGAGAGAGGACGACGCTCACGTCCCTGGACCAGGCGTCCGCCGAGGTGGCCGAACTGACGGAGGCGCTGCAGGATCGCGCTCGCCTCCAGCAGGATGAACTTCAGCAGCTGGGTAAGACAGAAGGACCGTAACTTTCTAAATAAATAACTAAACCTTTATATCTCGCACAAAACTCTTTCCATTTAGGCGTTGAATCAGAACTGAATTGAGTATAGCATTTTGGCCAAAAGGCCAAGCACTGGGACCTAGGAGGTCATTCAGCACTGAAACGGTAATTGAGAGTAAAAGGTTTGAAAGGTGTAACAGGAAGAAAACCTCAAAGCAGTTGCACTATGAATCAATTGTTAGGAGAGGGTGGAAAGTAAGATGGAAGAAAGAGAATACGAAAGGAGGTACAGTAAAAGTCATGAAAGGGGTGGCAGCTAGGGGCCGAGGGCATGCTGCAAAGAACCTTAAGTAATGCCTACAGTGCACCACATGAGGGTGCACTGACGGCACTACCCCCCTACGAGGAGACGTTGGTTCAGCATCAACTCAAGTCTTTTTCACCAGAAAAAAATAGAATATAGAATTTAGCTCAAGCGCTGGGACCTACAAGGTCATTCAGTGCTGAGAAGGGAAACTGAATGTAAGGTGTGACAGGAAGTAAACCTCGCAGTTGCACTATGAAAGTAGTTAGAGAGGGTGGACAGTCTGCCGGAAAAAATATGGACGGAGGTACGGTAAAAGGAATGAAAGAGGCTGGAGCTAGGGGTCGAGGGGACGCTGGAAAGAACCTCATGTAATGCCTACGTGGTGCACTGACGGCACAACACCATACGCTTCTTCTTTATTTTAGTAGAAGACTTAGCTTCTTTTATTAGATCCAATGTACTACTTAAGCGCCTCAGTGGCGTGGTTGGTTTGGTGTTTGCTTCTCACCTCGGTGGTCGCGTGTTCGATCCTCGGCCATTACATTGAGGAGTGAGAGATGTGAATTTCTGGTGATAGAAGTTCACTCTCGACGTGGTTCGGAAGTCACGTAAAGCCATTAGTCCCGTTGCTGAATAACCACTGGTTTCATGCGAAGTAAAAACACCAAACAAACAAAACAAAATACAATGTACCACTTCATTGGCTTACTTCTTCTTCCGTTCTCCGCCAGAATTGGAGGCCGTCGGGGTAAGAAGGGCGTGGGAGGCCAACGTGTTGGTACTAGAGCGGCGTTCGCAGGAACAGAGCGAGGCGGAACAGCACTTGCAGCAGCTTCTGGCACAGCACGCGGGACTGCGGGCAGAGGTAAGCCGAGAGAGAGAGAGAGTGAGTGATGTTGGTGATGATGTCTGGGAAAAGCACCATGCTGTAGACTATTGATATAATTTGTGATCATATTTTTTTATAAGAAATTACTGTTGGTCAAATTAATTTGGTGGTTACGTAGTGACGAAATTAATTAAGTAATCACACGAATGTCCAGGTTAATTGTGTGTGGACAGATAAATATCAAAATCTGTTCTGATATACCACGACTGCAGATCAAACTGATTTGAAGGTCACGTGAATTAACAGACCAGTTAGGTGGTCAAATATATGATCAAGTCATGCTAGTATTTACGTTAATTAACAAAATCAATTTAGTCACATTAATGATCAAATTAACATGGTAAACACGTGATAACCAAATTAACTTGGTGGTCACTTTTAAAAATCACATAATACAAAAACGAGACAATGACTTAATCTTAGGCCCCGTCCACACGGTCGAGCTTTGGTCGACGAACTTTGTCCTATGTGACGTCAGAAGCGGAGAAACAGCGAGAAAAGTCTGAACCTCATCCCTGTATCTCCGCTTCTGACGTCACATCGAACAAAGTACGTCGAGCAAAAGCTCGGCCGTGTGGACGGGGCCTTAGATCTGGTCTTTTATTTTTCAGCTTTACAACACAAGAAAAGCCGTCAGAGAGATGCAAATGAAGCATGAAGCACATTCTGTCAGGTAAAGTCCAGTGACTTGTAATGATCTGACTGAACCTGAATTATTATCAGCCAGTCATCATGAAGTCTACTAAGTCGATGATTCTTAAATTGGGGGGAAGGCAGAAGCTTCCAAGGAGGGCGCAGAGGGTTGCCAGATGGTGCCTATTATTATTATTATTATTACTATTTTTTTGTATTTGTGATGTTAATTGCAAAATTCCCCCCCCAAAAAAAAAAACATCACTGCTTCCATATGTTATGAAATTCAAGCTTCCAAAGGTTATGGTATTCATAGCGAAGAAGTAAGACGAGGTTAAGGGAAGTACAAAAGAAGAGACCCCACTTATTAAAAAAGAAAAACTGATAAAGTAACAAATAGATAAAATTGTATTAAAACGCAAGGAGAATAGTATCAGGGTAGTAGCCTCTGTGCAAATAAAAAGGATAAACAAATGAATTAACTGAACTGATAAACCTGCTTTCAGATTGCTTTACCACGAGCGAGAGGTGACCACCAGGCGCATACGGTTGGCAACGGTTCGAGACGAGTCCCATCAGCTAGCTGAGCGCCACGAGGGACTGGCTAACGTTGTCGAACATTTGGAGACTCAGCATCGGCAATTGCTGAAGGTATGTCTTGATAAATCACTGTTGATTCTTTGAAATATACCAATATCTCTTTCTGCTTCTTTAGCCACACACACACACACAAGTATATGTGTGTTTTTAAAACTTTTCATGATCTATCTGCAGTTATTCAGCTTCTGAATAATAATAGAATTATTTGGAAAAAAAACTCTCTATCACGAGTGTAATATAATGTTTTAAGGAGTCCACAATAATAATAAAAAAAATTAAGAGTTCGTGTATAATTGAAAAACACTTTATATAAATCTTTCGAACACTTCCCTAGGTTCATCTTCAGTCCAAAAAATGAATAAATAAATAAATAAATCATACACGAACTCTTAACATTTTTTAAAATTATTCTGGACTCCTTAGAACAATAAAATTATTATTATTCATCTGTATCACTTATACAGTAGCAGTATGACAATGCACTCTTACCATGGCAGACCTTTATTAAAAATATATATATATACTTTCCTTTCATTTTCTAATCGCTTCCCAATATCCACCACCAGGAGGCGCAAGAGGAAACCCGTAGGCTGGAGGGCGTGTACAGGCGCCTGAGATCAGCCACAGAACGCCATCGCCGTCTGGAGGACCTCGCCCTTGACAAAGTGGGCGAGCACACGGCCATATCCAAATCCGCAGACAATGTCCGTCGGCGCATCAAAGAGATCAGGCAGAAGTGCAGGAACCTGGTGAGTGGAATGGTCGCTCTCCTACCAAATCATTTCTTTAGTCCTATGGCATCATGGTCAGTGCTCATTGCTTTCATATTGAATCATGGAACATTTTTAATGTTATTTCTTAGACAAAAGATGTTTTAGAACATTTTGGTGATTTTTGCATATCTCTTTGACTTCCAATCTGTTGTTCATAAAAATTTTTTTCCGATATTATAACGTTCATTGAAAGACGTGAAAGCTTTCATAGTGTACATCTACAATTGTTAAACTATTTATTCCATCAATTTTTCAACCATTATGTTTAATTTTTACGTTTACAACCCCATGAGGACTTTGCACGCTTAGTACTAAAGAACATTTCCAGCTGTCTGCTTGGAAGTTACATTCCATAGGCCTATGATATCAAGCGATAACTGTCGTATTTCTTCGACCAGGAAGACGAACTGATTGAGAGGGAACGCAGTGCAGCAGACGCTGCTCTGAAAGCATCCGACGGAAGAGCTGCTGTTCTGGCACAGACTGCAAACAGGGATGCTGCAAAACTCGTGGTCGAAAAACTTGATGCTGATATAGTCAGGTATATAACACATCTCTCTCAGAACATATAACTCATACATTTTGGATTTATTCTACCTTGTAAGCTGGCTTATGAAGTGTGATCGGACGAGAGGCGGTGCTTTCAACGTGGTACTACGGCCGTTGGCTGAAGGTCTGAGAATGTTAAAACATACACGAAGGAGAATGAGAAAAGAAAAGCGACAAAACATTCTCCTAAAAAGTTGACAACCACGAAAATTCTCAGAAACTCTTACAGGAAAAAAGAAAAAACAAGCCCTTTACCCACACAACTTTGCTTTTTATTCAGCCTAGTGATGTCACATAACTTCAACTTCTTTCCTCCACTAATCCTTTAAAAAACTGTTTGTATGGTATTGAATCGAAAGTTTAATTTGACTTTTTTATCAACAGACTCGAGAGTGACCTGCGCAGAGGACAAGAGAAGATCAGCGCTAACCAGTGCGCAGTTGACAGAATCAACAAGGATCTCGTCAAAGCTCTCGAAATTGCTGGTGTAAGTAACTTTACTTTCATGGGAACTGCTCTCATGGGTTACTAGTAGAGGTTTTGAAATCGCTGGAGCTAAATAGCTTGGTTTTTAAAAGAAACATATCATTCAAGTTACTGGTAAAGGCACTGAATATTGTGTAAATAACTTTATTTTAATATAAACTTTTTTTATTTAGTTACTGGAATGGTACAGATATTCCTGGCATAAGCAGCTTTATTTTTAATGGAAAAAACTTTTAGTTTTTGGTTACCATTAAAATGTCTTAAGCTCCTAGCGTAAATAACTTGATTCTTCATTTAAATAACTTGACTTTATGGGAATGGCCATGAAAATTGCAGGCATAACTTGGCTTTCGAAGAAACTGTTCGTCCAAGTTACTAGAGAAAAGCACGCTAAGTTCATTTTAAGATGAGTTATTCAATCCAAACAATATCGCTTGAATTATCCTTCTGTGTAATGGACGACTGAGGAAAAAATGCCGATTTGCCTGATTTAAAAAGGGAAACTGGTCGTCTTCGTTAATTTCGGTGTCACAGAGATGTTTTATGACAGAAACTTTGTCCATATAGTACCATTTCTACTAAAAATCCACGCACTCCGTCCACGCAATCAAAGAACCTTGATAAAAACTATCATGGCTCTATAGTATACCTTACCAGCACATAACCTGAAAGCAAGCAATAGGTTCCTAATACAATGAATAGATAAAGCTATCGATAAATCACCTTCCTCCACAGGGAAGCGAAGCCCCGCCCGCGAGAGAGAGAGAGGCGCCTCTCCAGGACCCCCTCCTTCGTGACCGGGAGGCCGAAAAAACGGCCCTAGAAGAAGAAGCTTTGACGGTCCAGCGCCATCTTTTGGAAGCACAGCAGAATCGAGAACGCTTGGTGCAGAATCTAACTAGGTTGAACCAAGGTAGGCCAGTCAGTGAAGGAATTAAATCGCATGATGACTGGTTAAGAACAATTATTTTATTAGTATAAGGAGCCAATTAAAACGAGGTCTTTGCATAGAGTGTATATATGTATATATATATGATATATATATTATATATATATATATATATATCTATATATATATTGCTACTTTCAAAATGCATGTTTCCCCTCTTTGAAATGTCATGTAACATTTTTTCAGATTCCTAGATAGCTTAGAATAGGATGTTTTAAATGTGTGTTCAGATTTCGCATTACTTAATGTAAAAGAATATATATATAACGTATAAAAGAGAGAGATTTTTACTTTGTCTTTTCGAAACTACGAATGTTTAACTTTTATGTCAACACTTTGAGATTAGAGGAACTCAGAGATCTCCGTTTGCTTCCCTATTCTGTCAACGCGTTTGATAGCGAGCGAGCTAGAGTCTTGCGTTGTCATCAAAACATGTCAATCTTAATTGTCACAGCTCAGCCTCCGTTTCGATCGAGTAGAGTACGTCTTTTTTTTTAACAGACTCGTCTTGTACACGTATGTCTTTGTCAAGTCCCACGTGGGAATTGCTCATTTTCTTTATGAAGATTGCATCAGATTTCAAAGCTACTGGAAGCATTCGTGACAAGAACGTTTTGTATCACATCTGCTCTGTCGTTTCCGTAAAGGAAGAAAATTTCATTACATTCTACCTTAGGACCTCGAGGCAGTCAGATCTCTCTCTCTCTCTCTCTCTCTCTCTCTCTCTCTCTCTCTCTTCGACATCATTGAGATTATATTAACGTAACGTAAATTGGTCACTCGTAACTTGTGAGAATTTCATATTTGATATTTCTTAGAGTTTATTTAGTGTTATTTAATTTCTTTTGTGGAATCTGAACAGACATTATTTCTTAACGGCGCCTGGTTTTTGTGAAATTGTGTAAGACAAGACTGCAGCAAATTAAGAAGTTGGTATACCAAAAAGGTAAAGTGTGTTATATTTTTATTAGTTGCAACTAATAACTAATAACGGATAGGAATTGTGTTTAACTAATAATGGATAGGGAGTGTGGTTAACTAATAATTGTTAGGAACTGTGGTTAACTAATAACTAATAACAGGTGTTTACGAAGGTTTGGTAAAAACTGATGTTTACAAGGTTTTGAGTGAAAACATTTACACTTTTACACATTGCGTATTTTTGTGTTTGTGATTGTTCCATTGTTTGTGTATTTGTTCATTTTCTTATTGAAGTGTGTCTTTTTATTTTATATTTTCATTTGCATTCACAATTTAATTGACTTAGTTATTTTCATTGCTTAATCATTGCACATTTGATTAAATTTAACACTTGTGAATTAATTTGCATTTACTTAGAATTCTTTTCAAGTTTTGTTATTGTTTAGTACTTGTGAATTAATTTCTGATTTCAATTATTGCCTAATACTTTTGAATTTTGATTGAATTAATTTTCTTGAATTTTGTGATAAATTAATTTTGATTTAATTTTGTTTAGTTTCATTCAAGAATTAATTAAACTTTACTTTGTTTTCAAGTAACAGTAATTTTCCCTGATATTGTGAATTTCACTTATAAATTTTGAATTTAATAATAAATTTTTGTATTTAAAATTTTTATAAGTATTTTCATTTATACCAGTATATTTAATTATGATTATATTTATGTTAGGTAGAAACATAGAGTGGTAATTGATTTGCTTTCCTTCAATTTATTTGAAGTGACTTAGAACCAGGGAAGTACTTGGACTTCTGAAATCAGAGAAATACTTAGAGTTTTAAAGTTGTTGATGGAGTGATGCCCTTTGATTAATTTAATTACTTACAAGATTACCTCACACCTGTTTTGATGAACTTAGTCTGATTTTCTGCAATACTGGTAAGTGTTAAGGGATCACTGTTGCCTTTAGAATATTCAGTCGTTTAAACGTGTTATGAGGGTTCAGGTGTCTGGCTTTTGGTGAGGTAATATTTGATGCATGGTAACCAGATACTTGGCACTTCGTAACAATATATATATATATATATATATATATATATATATTGTTACGAAGTGCCAAGTATCTGGTTACCATGCATCAATTATACCTCACCAAAAGTCAGACACCTGAACCCTCATAACACGTTTAAACGACTGAATACTCTCGTAGTAGCCATCTTGCTTGGTGAGACGTACCCGCGTGAAGTCACAATAATCAACAGATATCACAAGTTTAACATACGACTAGAATTTGAGAAATATCTAGAAGTGTTCGTGAACTATCGGTGATAAGATTAGTGTGAAAATAGTAGGATAAAGCGTCTTCTAAGTTAGTTTATCAAGTGTAATACTATAAATCAGAACAAGATGGCAGTAAGTTCCAACTGCGGGAAAAGGTGGCGTAATTTGGCGTGTCTAGCAGATTCGCAATACGATGAGGTAGCATGGAAGGGAACTGGCATTTCTCATCTATGAAATCAGCAACAGTCCTAACCAAAAAGATACAAAAGCATTCATAGATATATTAGAAGGATATAATCCTTCAAACTGGAACAAATCTAATGAAAACATCTTGAAAATAATTGAAGAAGTTCCAAATAAAATCCAAGTGGTCAAGAGACTCATAAAGAAAATATACATAAACCAACATATTCCGACAAAGAAAATGAATAAGGTGAATCTTGTGAATATACTAATTGATGCATTAGGAAAAAGTGAATGCCAAAAGCATGCAACATGTGGTAAGGTTTGGTATAGCATAGTCAATCCACAAAACCTAATCAGAAAATGTGCTGCATGCAACATTCCGACCCATCCACAGTGTGCTGAGGTAATACAAGATTTGAGAAAAGATTACAAGAATTTTTTGTTCAACACATGTCTATCATGGATAGACAATGTTATTAAATCAAGATTGAATGGTACCAAATAGTTGAGGATGAAGAAGAAGAGGAAGAGGAAGAAGAAGAAGAAAAGAAGAAGAGGAAAACGGAAGAGAAGTAAACAAAAATGAAATGACAGAAAAAAATAAGGAAAACAAAGAACAAGATAAAAGTATGGATGCAGAGATACTCATTGATACTACATATGAGGCAATAAAGCAGCATACCTACGAAGAAATAATTACGATATGACAACAGAAAAGCAAATCCCGAAGAGGCTCTACCCAGATCTATACAATGACGGGAAAGAGGAAAAAATAGACAAGAAAGACAAAATCTGCAACCTTTTGAAAAGAGGGAATTGCAGATTTGGAGAAAGATGTTACTACAAACATCCTAAGATATGTCAAAACTATGAAATATATGGTAAATGTGCATACTTAGATGGATATGGGGATGATTGCAGAGATCTGCATCCAAAATATGTAAAAACCTAAAAGAAGGAAAAGGATGTAAGTTCGACAAAAATGCAAATATATGCACCCTGTAGCCATGAATCATAATCAAATAAATAACCAACCAAGTAATAAAATCCAAAATAAGAAAGAAACAAATAAAGAGAGAAATCAAGAATATCAGGTAAAAGAGAAAAGCAAACCACCAATGAGATATGCAGAGGTGTCAGCAAAGAATTTCAAAGCATCAGCTCCGAAATTCTACTCAAGAGATAATAACTGTATTTATTATGCAAGAGGATATTGCAGAAACGGGAGAAAAGAAAAATTGCAGATTCAGACACAAAATGAATAATTATGATGAAGGAAGATCAAATATTATGGAAAAGTTGGATTTTTTAATGTCAGAATTTCTGGAAATGAAAAAAAGAACAACATACCAGAACAGGAAAGAGACATGAAAATCCTTATTACTATCAGTATTAAATGAAGGAGAAAACACGCAAACCATCATAGTGATGAATGCGCAGGGTTTAGTTACGAGTAACTCAAAAGAAAAATAGAGTACTTCGCAAGAACTAACCCGCCAAAATGCAAAAGAAAATAGATATAATGAATATAAGTGAAACCTGGTATTCCCAAGAGACTGGGAATGATGATCAAATAAAAGGGTTCCAAACTTATAGATCAGATAGAAAAAATAGGAATCAAGGGGGAACCGCAATATATGGGAAAGACAAAAAAACAAGGAAAAATATATGAGAAATATAGTAACTCAGAATGTGAACTAATAGCGGTAGAATTTGAATCTGAAAAATTGATGAACATAGTAATATATAGACCTCCTAATACTAAAGAGTTTGACTTAATAATTGAAAAATTGGATGATATATGTAGAAATCACAAGGACTGGACTATTCTCCTACTGGTGACTTCAACTTCCTTTCGTAGAATGGAAAGAACGAATAGGAGATTGTGGTTGTACTTATACATATAAAAAAGAGAGTAATAGTAGTGCAGAAGATAAGAGGCAATTTGAAAAGCTATTAGTTATGCTACTAGAATACAACATTCAACAAATAAATCACCTGCCAACAAGAAAGGAAAATACTTTAGACCTAGTATTTGTGAACGAGATGAATTATGTTAAAGAAATAATAGTTTATAATGCGAGTATTTCAGACCATAATGTCATAGAATTAACAGTTCATTCCAAAGCAAGTGAAAAATAGAGATAAGCAAGAAATGAAAAAGTGGGAAGGATATGGAAAATACAACTTCTACAGTAAAAATATAAAATGGTCAGAAATTAATGAAGAATTAAACAAAGATTGGGATAACATTTTCGTAAGTGATGACATAAGGGTAAATACGGAGATATTATATAAAAATATTGGAGATAATAGTGGAAAAATATATACCGAAGAAGAAAAGTAAACATCATTCATGCATACCAAGAGACAGAAGAATCTTGTTCCAGAAAATCAGAAAGTGGAAAAAAGGTCTTGCAAAAGAAAAAAATGCATGGAAAGTTATAGAACTAAAAAGTAAGATAGAAAATGCAGAAAAAAAGATTATACAATCAAAAGAAAATGAAAACGGGACTTGGAAGAAAAAACCCTATTAAATATCAGCAAAAACCCAAACTATTATACTCATATGCGAAGAAGATGAATAAAAGAAGAATAGAAATAGGCCCTCTGAGAATTGAAGGGAGATTAACGAATGAAAAAAAGGAAATTTGCAACATACTGGCAGAACGATATAAGAGAGAATTCACCCCTAGAATAGATAATGAAGATAATGATATAGAAGTAAGGATGAAAATAGTGAATATTTAGCTGACATAGATATTAATGAAGCTGATATTGTGCAGGCTATTAATGAAATTAAAAATGGAGCTGCTGCAGGGCCTGATGGAATTCCTGCTATTTTGTTAAAGAAAGTAGTTCATTCTATCGCAAAGCCACTTGCAATATTATTAAGACAAAGTGTAGATACAGGCAAGATATATATGAGCACAAATTAGCGTATATTACCCCTACTTTCAAAAGTGGATCAAGACTAGAGGCAAGTAATTATAGGCTGTGAGTCTAACATCACATATAATGAAAGTGTATGAAAGGGTAATGAAGAAAAATATTATGAAACATTTAATAAAAATAATTTGTTTAATAAAGGACAACATGGTTTCGTACCCGGAAAAAGTACACAAACCCAACTGTTAGTCCACCGTGAAAACATATTCAAAAATATGAAAAGCGGAAATGAAACAGATGTGGTTTATTTAGACTTTGCAAAAGCTTTTGATAAAGTAGACCATAATATATTAGCGAAGAAAATTAGAAAACACAATATCGTGGATAAAGTAGGAAGATGGTTAAAAGAATTTTTACACAACGAAAACAGATAGTTATTGCAAACGACGAGAAATCGGATGAAGCCAAGGTAATATCCGGTGTGCCGCAAGGTACGGTGTTAGCTGCAATACTGTTTGTTATTATGATTTGAAGACATAGACAATAATGTTAAGGATTCGGTAGTGAGTAGTTTCGCAGATGACACAAGAATAAGTAGAGAAATTACTTGTGATGAAGATAGGAACGCTCTACAAAGAGACCTTAACAAAGTATATGATTGGGCAGAGGTAAATAGGATGGTATTTAACTCTGATAAATTTGAATCAATAAATTATGGAGACAGAGAAAGAAAGCTATATGCATATAAGGGACCTAATAATGAGACCATCACAAATAAGGAAGCAGTTAAAGACCTTGGTGTGATGATGAAATAGGAACATGTTATGCAATGATCAAATAGCAACTCTGTTGGCAAAATGTAAGCAAAAATGGGAATGTTGTTACGGCACTTCAAAAACAAGAAAAGCTGAACACATGATATGCTTTATAAAACATATGTTCGTAGTCCACTTGAATATTGCAATATGATATGGTACCCACACTATCAAAAGGATATTGCACAAATAGAGAGTGTACAAAGGTCCTTTACAGCTAGAATAGAAGAAGTTAAGGACCTAGACTACTGGGAAAGACTACAATTCTTAAAATTATATAGTCTGGAAAGGAGAAGAGAACGCTACATGATAATTCAGGCATGGAAACAGATAGAAGGAATAGCAGAAAATATCATGGAACTAAAAATATCAGAAAGAGCAAGCAGAGGTAGATTAATAGTGCCAAAAATATACCAGGAAAAATAAGGAAAGCACACAGGACATTAATCCACTACGCACCAGCATCGATAATGCAGCGTCTATTCAATGCGTTGCCAGCTCATCTGAGGAATATATCAGGAGTGAGCGTAGATGTGTTTAAGAATAAGCTCGACAAATATCTAAACTGCATCTCAGACCATCCAAGATTGGAAGATGCAAAATATACCGGAAGATGTACTAGCACTCTCTGGTAGACATAGAGGTGCCTCACACTGAGGGACCTGGGGCAACCCGAACAAGATGTAAGGCAACAGTGATCCCTTAACACTTACCAGTATTGCAGAAAATCAGACTAAGTTCATCAAAACAGGTGTGAGGTAATCTTGTAAGTAATTAAATTAATCAAAGGGCGTCACTCCATCAACAACTTTAAAGTCAAAGTATTTCCCTGATTTCAGAAGTCTAAGTACTTCCCTGGTTCTAAGTCATTTCAAGTAAATTGAAGGAAAGCAAATCAATTACCACTCTATGTTTCTACCTAACATAAATATAATCATAATTAAATGCAAATATACTGGTTAGAAATAAAAACACTTATAAACATTTTAAATACAAAAATTTATTATTAAACTCAAATTTATAAGTGAAATTCACAATATCAGGGAAAATTACTATTACTTGAAAACAAGGTAAAGTTTAATTAATTCTTGAATCAAATTAAGTAAAATTAAATCAAAATTAATTTATCACAAAATTCAAAAAATTAATTCAATTGAAATTCAAAAGTGTTAGGCAATAATTGAAAATTAGAAATTAATTCACAAGTGCTAAACAATAATAAAATTTGAAAAGAATTCTAAGTAAATCCAAATTAATTCACAAGTGTTAAATTTACTTAAATGTGCAATGATTAAGTAATGAAAATAACTAAGTCAATTAAATTGCGAATGTAAATGAAAATACAGAAAAATGTGGACAATATCAAAATAAAAAGGCACACTTCAATAAGAAAATGAAAATAATGCACAAAATGAAACAAACACAAACACAAAAAAATCAGCAATGTGTAAAAGTGTAAATCTTTTTCACTCAAAACATTGTAACCAACAGTTTTTACCAAACCTTCATAACCACCTGTTATTTGTTATTAGTTAACCAAACCATCATAACCATTAAATAGTATTAGTTATTAGTTAACCACTTTTCCCATTAACTTTTAGTTATTAGTTGTTACCTAACCGTTATTAGTTGCAACTAATAAAAATATAACACTTTACCTCTTTGGTATACCAACTTCTTTCTTTCTTTGCTGCAGGCTTGATTCACATTTTCACAAAAACCAGGCGCCGTTACGAAACAATGTTTGTTCAGATTCCACAAAAACACTATTTAATACTAAATAAACTCTAAGAAATATCAACTCTGAAATTCTAAAATGTTACAAGTGACCAATTTACGTTACGTTAATATAAGATCAAAAGTGCTATGCGATGGAGAGAGAGAGAGAGAGAGAGAGAGAGAGAGAGAGAGCGAGAGTGAGATGTTAATGCCTCGAGGTTCTAAGATATAATGAAATCTTCTTCCCTTGCAAAAACTGGACAGGGCAGATGACACAAAACGTACTGAGACAATTCTTCTAAAAGCTTCGGAAATCTGACGCAACTTCACATAAAAAATGTGCAATCCCCACGTGGCTTTGATCAAAGACATATGCGTACAAGACGATTCTGCTCAACAGACACGTACCCAATCGAAACGGAGGTTAAGCGATAATTAAGATTGACATGTTTTGATAACATCGCGAAGACTCGATTCGATTGCTTATCAAACGTGTTGACAGATTTAGGAAAGCAAACGGATATCTCGCAGTCCCTCTAATCTCAAAGTGTTGACATAAAAGGGGAAACAGTCGCAGTTTCGAACGGACAAAGAAAATCTCTCTCTTTTTACACACTATGTTATATATATATTCTTTACATTATGTAATGCGAAATCTGAACACATATTTAAAACATCCTATCTTTAAACTATCTAGGAATCTGAAAAACTGTTACACAATCTACATGACATTTCAAAGAGGGGAAATATGCATTTTGAAAATAGCAATATATATATAGAGGCTCAGTTAAATAAATATATAGGAGCTTCAGAAGGTGTCCATGATACAACGATTAAAAGGAATCAGGTTTATTTACAACGAAACGTTTCGCACATAAAACTTCTGTGCATCATCAGTCTGTAAAAGAGCAAAGAGACACATAAATAACATTCAATGATAAAAAAGGAACTCACAAATATTAAAATGGTCTTAAAAATTAAAAATCAAAGTAAAAACAAACAAAGGTAAAGAGAGAGAGAACAACCCCAAACACCAACCGTCCATAATGTAGAGAGAAGATGGAATGACTAAAAAACCAGTTGACGAAGACGACGTCAACTATGCCAGGTATAGAGTTGCTGAGGAGGTATTGCTATTGAGTGAAGGAACAAGTTTCTTAATGTATAACGACTCGAGGGTAGTTAGGTGGTCAGGATTTTTGACATAATCTATTATTTTGAATTGTTCTTTTTTTTATTTCGATTTTGCAATTAGAAGCGTGGTTCCTGATATTGGAAAATTCAGGCTGTTTTATTTTCTGACCAGTACGGAAGCTGAAACCCAGATGGCTACAATATCTGACCCTCAGCAGCCTCCGAGTCGATCCAACGTAAGAGCCCGGACATCCAGGGCAAATAAATTTATATATGACGTTGGATCTCATGAAGGGCTGAAGGCGGTCTTTAAAGTTAAAGAAGGAGCCAATTGTACAGGGATTATTTGTTATAAGTTTGACTCTGAGACAAGGAATCTCTTGTTCAATAATTCGTGCGAGATTGGACGAGAATTTGAAGTCAGGCATATATGGGATAGTTGCATAAAACAGTTTCTTAGGAACATCAAAATTAGGCAATGGTGGATGAAAAAATTTGGCAAGTATTCGATTGATCATTCTAAAAACTATTTCTTGTGGGAATGAATTGGCCTTGAAAAAGCTTAATAAAAACGTGATCTCATCATGAAAAATCTTCCAAGAAGATGAATATTTCAGGGCTCTATTGACTAATGTGTGAATGGTATTAAGTTTAAAAGATCGTTGACATGAGCTATAAAAATTATTAGTTAGTCCTGTAAAGGTACGTTTTCTGTAAACGGACGTGGCAAATTCAGAATTGATTCTTGTTATTTTCAAATCCAAGTAAGGTAAAATTCCCTCATTTTCGACTTCCATTGTAAAATTAATATTTGGATGAATATTGTTAATAAAATCTTTATTAGTTAGTCCTTTACAGGACTAACTAATAATTTTTATAGCTCATGTCAACGATCTTTTAAACTTAATACCATTCACACATTAGTCAATAGAGCCCTGAAATATTCATCTTCTTGGAAGATTTTTCATGATGAGATCACGTTTTTATTAAGCTTTTTCAAGGCCAATTCATTCCCACAAGAAATAGTTTTTAGAATGATCAATCGAATACTTGCCAAATTTTTTCATCCACCATTGCCTAATTTTGATGTTCCTAAGAAACTGTTTTATGCAACTATCCCATATATGCCTGACTTCAAATTCTCGTCCAATCTCGCACGAATTATTGAACAAGAGATTCCTTGTCTCAGAGTCAAACTTATAACAAATAATCCCTGTACAATTGGCTCCTTCTTTAACTTTAAAGACCGCCTTCAGCCCTTCATGAGATCCAACGTCATATATAAATTTATTTGCCCTGGATGTCCGGGCTCTTACGTTGGATCGACTCGGAGGCTGCTGAGGGTCAGATATTGTAGCCATCTGGGTTTCAGCTTCCGTACTGGTCAGAAAATAAAACAGCCTGAATTTTCCAATATCAGGAACCACGCTTCTAATTGCAAAATCGAAATAAAAAAAGAACAATTCAAAATAATAGATTATGTCAAAAATCCTGACCACCTAACTACCCTCGAGTCGTTATACATTAAGAAACTTGTTCCTTCACTCAATAGCAATACCTCCTCAGCAACTCTATACCTGGCATAGTTGACGTCGTCTTCGTCAACTGGTTTTTTAGTCATTCCATCTTCTCTCTACATTATGGACGGTTGGTGTTTGGGGTTGTTCTCTCTCTCTTTACCTTTGTTTGTTTTTACTTTGATTTTTAATTTTTAAGACCATTTTAATATTTGTGAGTTCCTTTTTATCATTGAATGTTATTTATGTGTCTCTTTGCTCTTTTACAGACTGATGATGCACAGAAGTAATATATATATATATATATACATATATATATATATATATATATATATATATTATATATATATATATATATATATATATATGTTGTGTATATATATATATGAGTGATCACATCACTGTGATTCATATATACGCATTAAGCTACAAATGTCCTTTAATCCTCTCGTGGTAGCTGTGTGGTTAAAGGCGCTTCACTGTACGTCTGATTTCTTGGTATCTAGGTTTGCGCCCGGGAGCCGACGAAGTTATCATCTAAAAATTCCCCTTCAGTTAACATATATGAAAATATATTAATTCTGAGGTAAAGCGAATAAGATATTAAGGGACATTTGTAGCTGTATGTATGTATGTATATATATCCTAAGCCCACTCACACGTCTCCTTCAGAGGGAGAATCGACCAGGGAATATAGTACTAATGTTATCACATTTTATATTTTTCTTTTGTTATTATCACCCATCAGTAGTAACACACTCTAAGTATTGGAAATGAAAATATATGAAAGGGTCATTGGTGCTACTCAGGCTTGTTATCTACGGGTCACCTACTCCAAGGTGATAGTACTAAACACCGTAAGGTAAATGTAAAGTAGACAGCCCCAAGAAAATATCGTTTATTAATATAATTTGTCGACCACCCAATATAGAAATGAGTGTACATAATACTTTGATCCTCGAGGGGCTAGTACTAAACACGGCGTCCCTAGGAGCTTCCGCCATGTGTAGTACCAGCACCTAGTATCACCGAGTCATTTAATATCAGCCTATTGCTATCGCATCGAGCTGTGTGTTGGTATGGTATTAGCGTCTCACCTCGGTGGTCGCGGGTTCGATTCTCGGCCATTCCATTGAGGAGTGAGAGATGTGTATTTCTTGTGATAGAAGTTCACTCTCGACGTGGTTCGGAAGTCACGTAAAGCCGTTGGTCCCGTTGCTGAATAACCACTGGTTCCATGCAACGTAAAAGCACCAAACAAACAAACAATTATCGATACTACCACATTACATTTCAGAACTGAATATCCTGAGGAGTCGCCTGACGAGGCTCGAGGGCAACGTCGAGACCGAACGCAACGGCCTGAGAGACGCCGTGAAAACCCAGCAGCGCCTGCACAGTGCCGTGGCGACCTTAGACGCAAGGCTCCATCAGGAGAAGACGGCGAGAGAGACGCTTTCCCGAGAGAGCGACGCCTCCGAGACCCAGCTCATGGCGAAGTTGAAGGTATGTTTAAAAGATTATTTTAAAGCTTCAGTTGGCAGTCCCGGGTCGAAAGGTCCATGCCAGGCCCGTTGGAGCCACAATAACACTTGTAGGTCTAGAGAGATTCCTATGCGTAAATATAGCCAGTCGCGTCAAGATACGGCGGAATACACAAACGGTAATAAATTATCCAAATAATTTTATTGATTCTGTTCATAAATTACATATATTGTATATGTACTTATTGTAAAATGACCTGTAAAGTGTTTATTTTTAAATAAAAGAGAAAAAATAGCCATGTACAGGCCTATGTATACGTATCCATTGCATCTGGTCTCTGATAATACTTAATCACTTACTATAAACCCTTCGAAATATAGTCTATCTTTACCTGAGACAGGACACGAGGACAGCCCTGTGAAACCGTTATAAGTAATGAACCTACTCAAGTACTAAGCTATCTAACAATAATTATAATATAACCGGCGGTTTAGCTACAATGATAAGAATCAAAATGCAAATATACATGGACGTTTTCTTATGACACACACACACACACAGACAGACACACACACACAGATTCATGGTAGCCATAATTTTACGGAAAATCAGTGGTGCAAACCCATCAAAATAAATAATGCTAATTTATCCAAGTAATTCTTAGCCATATATTACAGATTACTGTCGCTTCCAAGAGCCCTCTGTTCTGCCGTTAATCGTCCTTCGAGTCAAAATTTGCAAATCAGCTACCAATAAAAAATTCTTAAGTGACTCCTTTCTAATTAAACAAATTCATCCATTAAAACTGTGGTGAAACCGTAAGGTGGTAGTATAGGTTAGTTTGGTAAATTTTTGCGATGGTACAAAATGACAGTCAGTGGTTAACTTGACATGTAATTACTTACAGTTTTCCTTTGATCAACACAAATAGCTATGATGGCGAGGAGAGCTCTATATCCTTCACGGTCACGGAGGAAACTATATCAACTGTCACAATATAGCACAAGCGATCACTATAGAGAGGAGTTAGTACTGACTATAATGACTATAACGTTCATGACATAGTAGTAGTAGAAATTGCCTTTACAACGGCTCTTATAATGATCGCTTTTCCTATCCCACAAGGAACTGAACGAAGAAGCAGACAAGAGGGAAAAGGAGATGATGAACCTGAGGAAAACGAAGGAGGAGGTTGAAGGAAAAGTCCTAGAAGCCTCTCGCATCAGGACCGAGTGGGAGAGGAACCTAGTCGAGATAAAGGACGCCAGGGACGCTCTTCGCAAAGAGACCGGGACAGAGGGAGACCTGCACGCTATGAAGACTGAAATTAACCGTATGCAGGTGAAGACAGCTGTTCCTTTATATATACATTTGCTATCTCTAGTTTATAGCCTTTCAGTCCTCATTACCGGCCGTTACCAATTGTACTATAGAGTGCTGAAGTCCGTGGTCAGAGTCAGTAACTCTTAGACCTCATTTTTAACCCGAGTTTTGAAGGTCATGAATTCAAACTGGTAAAAAAAAATCTACCTAGATACCATACACAAGGTATACCCAAAACGAGCTGAAACTCAAATCTAGCTCTTCATATATTTTTAAGAGAATAAGAAGCTAAGTCAGCGTTGTAAAAATCGCCTTAAAATTTGTCGACAATTAATAATTGCTGTCTTAATCACCTTGCCAGTTTCTTAATGCTCTAACGTTTGTATAAATAGTAATTTTGCATCCACACATATAAACACTGTACGTATATGGTGTGTTTTTAAACGCATGGGACAATTTTTTTTTCCACGACAAACCTATCACTTGCAATTAAGCTCAGAATAGCCCAGTTTTTAGTAACAGATTTATACGAAAATTATTTAGATTTTAAAGACTTACGATATCCTCCGATTAACAATACCACTGATCCTGACCCTACAGGCTAGGTGGCGCGCCCTGGAAGCCACCCAGAAGGAACTAGCCAGCCAGCTGGAGCAGAGCGTCTCGGTCGAAGCAGCCTTGAAGGGTCGAGCCATGGCTACCATAGACAAACTCAGGCGGGACCCCAACTCTGCCAAGGCGACTAGGCTGATGCATCAAGATATCCTGAAGAGGAAGATAATCAAGTCGAAAAGGGTGTGTTTCTTGGGGTTTTGTTCGAAAATACATGATTTTTTACAGATTTATGCAGATACAGTAACAAATGTCTTGTAATGCTTACCAGAACCCTAGACGTATTAAGGAAAGCTTTATGGTCCCGTGATATATAAAGATCATTGCTGTTTATACAAATGTGGACTTTCAAGTTTCACCAGTGAAAATAAACTTAATTTCCTCAAACAAAAGAATTATTAGCTCCGCCAGATCGAGGCATCAGTCAGTCAGTCAGTGCGACAAATCTCCCCCACAGCATCTGAGTGAAACCCAGGGTGCCACAGAGAGTGCCAAGCAAGAGAGATCGCGACTGGAGGACGAGTGCAACAGGAAAGAGCGCCTCTACGCCCAGAACGTGCGACTTCTGCAGGAGGCAGCCCAACACCTGGAGGAGAAACTGGTCAAGAAGCAGGAGGTGGGTCATTTCCGAGGGGTACGGTCGTCCTAGACCGAGTCTTAATCGGACCAGGTTGGCAGCCTCTCTGGTGAATGATATAATTAATTTGTAGTGTAATTTTTTCATGGGTAGGCCTATTGATTCCTCAATTAAGCACTGCTTTACGTTACTCTCCCGCACAGGAACAACTACGCCTTCAGGAGCAAAGAGCGCGGCTTCGCCACCTGACGGCGGTGAAGGAAGGTCGCTACAAAACCTTGGCCGCCCCTTCTGACGAGGCCCAGCTGTCCCTGAAGGCCAGACTTGTCGCCCGTGCCCAGGCCTATACGGGCATAATCACTCAACTAGAAGCTGGGTATCCTCAGCTAGAACTCAAGCTGAAAAATATAAAGTATTTGCTCCACAACTTTCTTGAAGGTTGAATAAAGTTTCATATATTTTTGTGGTAAATTAAATATATTTTCATAAAACTTCATATATGATGGATTGATGACTGAAAATGATTTAGCAATATGAATAAAGTTTTGATAGCAGAGTATAGAGGGTTTGATAGCAGAATATAAGAGATTTAATTGCAGAATATACGTAAATGGTTTCAGAACAAAACAGGCTTGATAAGATAGTGCAGGCAAGCGTTTGAAAGCAATATAAAGAGATACAGAACATGGATAAATGTCAAATAACAGAATATGTAGACAGAGGTTTAATAGAATAAAATATAACCACCATTTTTATGTCAGGTCTTGGTAACAAAACGACTAATTCCAAATAAAGCCAGTCTTGAAATGTAAACATAGGTCGATTCGTTAATAAAAAAAATGTGGAAAAAGCCGTAGCTAATTGTTTTATTTTTCCCTTGAAGGTGAATCAACAAAAATATCTACTTATGCCAAAGACCCATAGAGATCATCAAATTTTGTTGAACCATTTAGTACTACTCCTCTCACTCAAAAAGATAAGGTTGTAGCATTAAACTGCTCAAGTTCTTTCAGCAACCGTCATCAACAAGCAATTGCAACGGACGTAGTGCTCTTGAAATAAGATACGGCCGGATGCCGATGTAATATGTCCTGTTATTAGCAAGAACGATCGAGGTCACTTGGTACAGTATTACGTCTCTTTACGATGCATCTATAATGGTTCCGTTCAGTCCCAAAGTGAACTTTGCCGCTTGCCCTTTTGGCAAGAGTCAACGTTGCCAATTAGTATTTCCATTTATTAAATTATGAAATACTCCCTGATTTAGAATTGATGAAAAATACTTCTCATTATATAATGTTATCCAGTAAGATAAACACTTAAGAATGAAAGAGAACTGATGGCCATATCATTTGATTAATATATGTCAGATATTGTACAAGTGGTTACTCGAACTCAGGGGACACGGGATGTCATCTATGACTAAAGGCCAGGAAGTAATATCTTCGGCGATTTTTTATTCCCATCACCGTGAAAATTAAGTTAATTCATTTATCAACATTTGATGACAATATTGATTCTACAAGATAATTTATTGATATATGTATTGAATTTGCCTTAATCATTTGAATATACGCTAGATATTTGAGATCAGAGTTATGGTTGAAGCGTCATCATATTATGTGGTTTTTAAAGAACACTTGATAACATTGTGTCGGTGCCGCGTCATCGTTCAGATTCGAGGAGTGTGGGATTAGCAATTCACCGAAATAAATGAACAAATTTCTAATTACATTTCCATGCATCCTACAATGCTAATCGTTCATCTTAAAAGGCCTAGATACCAAAAGGCCTTTATAACATCGCATGTGCTGCTAAGTAGGGAAGGTTTATCGTTGCTCTTGAGTTATCTTCGAAAGAAAAATTTGGTGGGGTAAGCTTTTAAAAAGGAAAGAAGAAGAAGAAGCATCAGTAATTGTTTACAAAAGAGGGAAATATTATACGCGGTTGATGCTTAAAGAAAAAAATATTATTTGGCAACTGTTGTCAAACGCAGGTGGTAGGGTAAGCTTCGTGCGTCGGGAGGGACGGTCAGTGTCATACGTAGTTGTGTAGCGAAAGAAACGCAAAATTTATCCCAAGTCACATCCAAGTTTGTTAAAACGAGTTCCCGAAGTAATTTGCTTAACGTGTATAATATTTAACGCATTAAAGTTACGGCATATATAACAAAAAGGTCAGGAAATGCCTGTTCATATTAAGTGAAGGGGTGGGTATTTCGAGTGAGTAAAGAAACAGGCTTAAAAATAGTGTGTATATTCCTACATGCCCAAATGGTTTACGTCTGCGAAACGCTTCGAAGGACCTAAAAATTAAGTCCTCCTGCAGGATACGTAGCATAAATAATCGCCCCAGATCCTTCGGTGTTTGAGAAATATACGTGCGAGGAACCATGAAGGCTGTCGGCGCAAAAATAGTGGTTTTGGGATCACAAGGTAATTCTTGTTTTATGAAGTGATCATGTACGCTCATTGTTTAGTGAGTGTGTATGTGTGAGTGAATAATCCCTTTATTACTTTGATTAGAAGTGATTAGCTGTTGCATGTTTGAATGTCTTCGAGTTGCAGCATTATACTACAATCATGCAGTTTTGTTGCTTGTTGAAGAATTATAGCCTTTAGGAATTTCGATTATTTTCACATTAATTTTTTTAAATGGTCATATTAGCTACTTGTTAACAAAATTAGGCAAATGATTCGTTGTGGAACTTACAATTTTGCCGAAACTGTAGGTATAGAGTGAGATCCTATTTTATTTATTTATTTATTTATTTTAATTAGGACAGGAACATTGAAGGAGCAAAAAACTGATAGAATCTTGGCGTTCAAATGAATTATCAAAATTAATTCGAAGGTCTACCAAAGAACAACTTAACGTTGAGTTATACCTAGTATTTTTGTATACCGTGCCGAAAAAAAAGTTAAGAAAGCTTTTTACGTAGTACACTGATACGTTTTAAGTGTGTTTTTCCTATGTACCTTGGGATTTTTATCGCTGATAACGTTATCACTCTGTACAATACAGTATAGTTAGACTTAGCCTAGTTGTATCGCAACAGGAAGTAATTTGGGCGTCATTTTAAAACAAAGGAGGAAAAGAGTGACTTGCCATATTAAATTCATAGTGTCTACGCGAACATCATAATTCCTGCAACACCCTGATTATATTGAGTATCTCTTAAGAATGTGAGTCATTGGTAGCAGACGATCAAGTACTCAAGATCTTATGTGATCGTTGTTTGTCACCTGATGTATGAACCAAATTTTTGCATGGCAGTTCATCCTTGTATTTTTGTGGCAAGTTGCTTTGCGATAAGTGTTTTCCTCCATTTGTTTTTAAGTTCCTTCCAGCTTGGGCTAGAAGAGATAGCTATATTGCGTTTCTCGGCCCATCGGACTTGCGTATTATATAACTGATCATGGAAACGCTTCTTGTTATATAATGTCAACAAAATATATTTCACGATTAGCTTTTGCCTAGGCCTACCAATAATTTAAGAATGGTAATTTTCGAAAATTTAATACATTTTAACGGTGTTTAACAGTTTTGAAAATAATTCCCCAATAAACAAGTCAGCAATATGACCATTGTCCTTATTTTGTGCTGTCAACAGAATTATACGTAGTGTAGGTTTGCACGAAATGTTGCAATAATTGTCATATGGGCTCTTGAACGAATTGGGTAGCATGCAAATTGATGCATGCGCATTTGGCAAAATAATTTCACTCTTACTCCATCTTTTCTTATTGCAATGACCAGTGGTACCGATACCCGTGCATCGTCCATGCTTAAAGAACACGAGAAATGTGAAAGAAATAGGCCTAGTACTTCCCCATGACGGTGAGACTGGCAGAAAACACATCGCTTTAGTCTCATGTTTAACTTTAGATGCTAGATTTATTAGACAGAATGATCACATGTTGCAGTACTATTATCGTGCTAAAACATCATCCATTGGACGCCATATTTAGCGATCGTAGGGACGATCTCTTCGCAGCTGCAGATTCCAAGGACGTCAGCCAATCCTTCAAAGCTCTTCCCCCATCTCAAGTGTATAGTATTTTTGGTCTCTTAGTTCAGAGTTGTTATTGAGATTACGGTCTTATTTTAGCGCTTGCTTGCTTTTCCTTGCTTGATAGGCAGTCGGACGTGATACTGCTGTAATTCATCTCTCTCTCTCTCTCTCTCTCTCTCTCTCTCTCTCTCTCTCTCTCTCTCTCTCTCTCTCTCTCATAAGATGAACTGAAGGAGGGACCTACTTCTGTAGTAAGAAGTTTATACCATAAGTCTCTCTCTCTCTCTCTCTCTCTCTCTCTCTCTCTCTCTCTCTCTCTCTCTCTCTCTCTCTCTCTCTCTTTATACACACAAGAAATGCTGAAGGACCTATAGTACTTCTAAGTAAAGTTTAATTTCAACTTTAAATCTCTCTCTCTCTCTCTCTCTCTCTCTCTCTCTCTCTCTCTCTCTCTCTCTCTCTCTCTCTCTCTCAGTTCATAGCAATAATGGCTGAGCCTCATCATTTGGTGGGACTCTGGTTCATATTCCACGTTATGAGCAGGACTTATGGATAAATAATTTTGTCCTACGTGTTAATTTATAGATCATCTTGTTTATTTTCTCTGTACTACGATGACGTAGCTTATTTAGGCCTAATTAGGATTAATAAAAACCTCATTAAAATCAGCCCTGTTGCCATGGCTGCTAAAGCGTTCTTCAGCCTTAAGTACACAAGTGACGAGAATACGGTATTCATTCTCTAGGATGAGAAAATTAAGCTTTTGCAGTAAACACACACTGAGTCGCGTATCTTCTGAGGAACCGGTGAGTCATACCCAGTTAACGGCGTCAGTATCTTCACAGTTCACAGTAATCTTCAGTGATCTTATTCCCCCCACCCAGAGTCATGATTTCCTCGGTCTATATCTGCTATGCTACCCTGTTTGCGTTTAATTCACCGGGAATTGCGTAAAGATTGGCCAAGTTTTTGTATTGGTTTGGACTATATAGCCTAATTAGTTTCGTGTCAGCTAGGCTCATTGGCGTATTACCTTCTGTCAGAGAGATATATGTACTTTATGGATAATAATTATAATGAAATGCCATCACAGCAAGTAGGCTTAAGTATTCCCATTTCACAGGAAAGTAACGGATGCGTTAAAAAAAATGTTTAAAGTTATAGTGATTTGTAAGTTCAGTGCACCGCCCTTTCAGACATCTTGGTTAATGCTGACGGGGTCTTTGTCGATGTTGACAAAGACACTGAGTCATCTTGAAATTGATACATGCGCTTTTGGCGTGACAGTTATGCAGTCGTAAGGGTTTGTAAATGTTTAAATTTCTACTATGAATAGATTTCCATAATGCAGTCCGCTTTGGCCAGATGACATTCAGATATATATACAGGGTGTCCATAAATTCCTAGTACCATTCTGAGCAATAAATTCTTGTAATGGTACTAGGACTTTATGGACACCCTGTGTGTATTTTGCTGCATAAATGATGGATTATTAAAGGAGAGAGAGAGAGAGAGAGAGAGAGGAGGAAAAGAGAGAGAGAGAGAGAGAGAGAGAGAGAGAGAGAGAGAGAGGATATTACGTAACTTAATTGTTGCCTAAATGATTATAGCTTGCTTATAAGGTTTTACATAGCATTAAAAGGCTCACTTCGCTTTGATATACTGAATCAATTATCGGCTCGGTTTGGCACTAACCCAAGCAGTGTTCAGCTGCATTTATGGACGCGGCACTTATAAGCATCTAACAAAAATAAATAAATGAATAAATAAATAAATAAAAGGTTATTTTGAAGTAATGAAGTGTAACTATACCTTCGTGTCCTTGAGGAAGTTGGGATCGGATAATATCTCAAGCCCAAGATTTTGTGAATGACAGCGTCTGGCAACTCATCATGGCCAGCAGA
The DNA here is from genome assembly GCF_015104395.2 of Macrobrachium nipponense. Taxonomy (NCBI): domain Eukaryota; kingdom Metazoa; phylum Arthropoda; class Malacostraca; order Decapoda; family Palaemonidae; genus Macrobrachium; species Macrobrachium nipponense. The sequence continues at coordinate 9,926,653 of NC_087212.1, forward strand.
ATCGAATCTGTGAGTACAGCCGGCGTCGTATGATCACGTTTCGGTGGTATATCTATTAGCATTTAGCCACCTTGATTTTCACCACTTCGCCTTTTGCTGTCTTCGTTTTATATAGTCATTATCTATTTGTTCATTTGTTTTTAGTTTTGTATTTCTTTTTATATGTGTATGGTTACCTAGGCCATGTATTTCCACCTAGGCCTACGAGCCTTCTGTCTGTTGTTTGGATGATTTCGTAACAAATAATTATTCTTGTCAAGTTCAGATATGTACGCATTAATATTAATAAAAAGCGGTTATTAATTGTTGGTTGATTACTGTGATTTTTATCATTGTAATTTACGGTATAACAGCTGAGAAGTGGTTCTAGAAATA
>NC_087212.1:9931721-9941721 GCF_015104395.2 Macrobrachium nipponense
TCTAATTAATTATTATATATATATATATACATATATATATGACGGTACTACTCTTTGCACAGATCTAAGGTAACGTGTGCCGACACTGGAGGCTATACTTTGGAGAATTAGCAACAAGGGTTCTAATTTTGGATGAGAAATTAATTGATATGTTCATACAAATTACGTTTTATTCTTCGTTAGGGATTCTTACAAGGGTTTTTCCACCTTCTGAGTTACTGGGCTCTTGGACTGATAAAACTTAATTGGCACTTGTTGCAATTACGAGTCTATAGGCACGAGGGAAATTTACTGAGTATTGATTGTCACTTTCACTGTCTTTGATTGCTTCGCACACCACACTTTTGCACCTGTTCTTCTTCTGGGGATTCTTCTGTCTTTCTCTCTCTTCTCTGCCTGTTGCTGCGCCACTGGTTCTCCTCGTTCCCCTCTTTGTCGTTATCTTCTCTCGACTTCTCTGTTCCCCTTTTTTCTCTGCTCCCTTTTCCGCCTGCTCTCTCTCTGTCTCGCCTTTTTGTTCAGTTGAAATCTCCTTAGCCCCGCCTTTGGATTTTTGGATTCTGACTGGGTGTGGCATTTTCTGAAAGACTTTTTGTGTCTTAGTGGCTACTAACTTCATACGAGACCGCCTTCCTAGTCAGGTCTTCTACAGTAATTTCGTAGGCTTTGAATTTGTATACGCCTCCTTCTTCATGTCCTGGCTTCTTAGGGGCGTATCCTTGGTAACCTCATAGGTCATTCGTTGATACCCCTTTTGGGCTGTCTTATGACCAACACTCATGGCTTTTGATTCGTCGATACTAGAGGCCTACCTTTGGGAGGGTGGAGCTTTTAAGAATTTGGTACTTCCCTCTTTCTAACAACGGGTCATAGAATTCCTTTTTAACGTATGCCAGATGGCTCTCTCTGACCTGTTCACGAAAGGAACGCCGATTAGTCATAGGCGCTAATGAGAGTAGTTTCCAATTTCTCGAAGATGCCTGGGCGATATCCCTCGTCGACTATAATCTCTTGTTGGTCACTAATCGCTGGTACGGACAGAGGCTTTTGGGGGAGATGAAAACCAGATGTCTAATGGCTAAAAGCCTAATGTTTGGAGTAACAAAATAAAATCCCTTCGCTAAGAAAAATCCTTATCGTATTCCCTTCCCTTCCCTTTTTTCCCTTCTCTATTATCCGTTTCGTGCCTTTTTCTTAAGTATTATTAAGTTATTGTCTTTTGGAATAACGACACTGTGCCACACTATTACAGTCTCGGCCCGCTACCTCGCTGACTCCGACAGCGTTATCTAAGCTGAAGCAAATATTATACCTACTAGAAAGGACTCCTAACTTATGCTTCTTGGAAATCATATTGAAACTTTAACTCAAAAAACATCCTAGGTGAATGTAAACATGAGCAAATCCTTGATTAAGTAACGTTAAGGGCAACAATCAAATTGAATGTAAACATGAGTAAATTCTTGAGTAAGTAACATTCAGAGAAACATAAAAACTGAATATGAATATGAACAAGTACTTGATTAAGTAATATTAAAAGAATCATCAAAACTGAATTCAAATATGAGTAAATCACATTAAGAAAAACATGAAACTGAATGCAAACAAAATAAATCACCTAAAAAACAAGAAAACTGAAAGTTAAACATACATAAGCCCTTAAGTCACAAAAGTTTTTTTTATATAAATGCATGGTAGAAGCAAAAAAATAATGGTAACTATCCAAGTTTACAGTACATGATTGGTTCAGTCCTCAGTCCTATTCTATCTAGGTGGATATCGTCTTTCTTTTATGGAAAATAAATTTCGTTCTTCGTTGATGACACTTGATGGCTTCTTGTTTGCTGCGACCTGTTGTTTGGAGACTAAGTCCTGGGAGAAAATATCCTTGTGTATTTGTATGCAATAACGAGGGTGTCCTTGACTTCCTACTGAGATTGTGTATTGTGTTTATGCAAAATTTCATTGGGCATTCTTACTGTAATTCTGAGTAACCTTGTACATTAAACTATAACCTTACTGCTTGATACTACAAACAAAATTTTGGCAAACGTCGGTTAAAAGGAACCGGTTGAGGGTTAATACTTGTAGGTTTCTTCTACTGTGACAACTATTAGTAAGCTTTCACCAATCAATATCTTGTTAGTAAGTTTCAACAACTACTATCTTGTTAATGAGTCTTCATCAATTAACTTCTTGTTAGTGAGTCTTCATCGATTAATATCTTATTAGTAAGTTTCAACATGCAATCAAACATCGAATGGATTTGAACAAAGTAAGTATATTAATTACCCCTTCAAAATCTTGATCATTTCTAAAACGAATTCTCTTATCTTAAAAAATCTCTTAATGTCTATCTTAACCCGTCTTATTTATTCTTTTACTTCTAAGAATGTTCTCATGGAACGATTAAGCTTAATATACGTCTTGAAATTCTTATACTGCGCTTTGAACCGTTTCTTACATACCCAAATATTTCCCTTCAAGTCAAAATTAATTTGAAGTTAGTGCACATAACTCCAAAAAAATTGCTACAAACCAACTAATTAAAGTAAGAATTGCAACAATAAAAGATATTCCTAAGTCGACCGATGGCGGTAAACTTAGCAATAAAAGAAATCAAATAATACACGGGAATAATGGGGATGAATTAATGGGTTTGTTCTTCTGTTTCACTGAAAAGTGACTCTTCTATTTTCTTAGGTTATATCTAGTTCCTTCTTCTGGAATTTCTTCTGACGTCTCGTCATTTCGGATTCTTCAACTTCTTTGGTTCTCTTGACCTTGTCCTTGTTTATCCAAAATTCTTCTTCTAATGAGTTCAGCGTATGTGGGAAGGCATTTGGTTATTCATTTTCTTAACCTTATCTTAGTTTCTTGTACGTCTACGACCTTGTATGCGGTCTGTGAATTTTGTGGCTAACTTATAATAATACCACTTCTTACTCCTTCTTAATATAGACTTCATCCCCTTTCTTGTAGTCTACAGGCCTTTAATCCTTCTTGATGCTTCTCTATCATATTCTGCTGGGCTTCTTCTAGATTCTTGTGCAATTGCTTGTGTATTACTTTAAAGTTTCCGATTCTTATCTTCATGATATCTTCAGAGTAATTAGGCTGTATTGGCTGATTCAGCCACGCATAAGGTAATCTGGGTTCATATCCCATCAAAGCTTTTATGGGAGTTGCTCGAGTACTCGTATGATGTCCCTTGCATTTAATGATAATTGGACTAAAGGTCAAAATTGACGTCCCAGTCAGGATCCTGTCCTACTGTGTGACGCAATACGTCTAAAACCTTCCTGTTATTCCTTCTACTAAGCCATTACTAGCTGGGTGATACGGCTGTATCGCTAGCCATTTTCTACCTTAAAGGCGTTACAAATTCTTGAACTAATGAGTTGTTGAACTCGGTCCCATTATCAGAGATAATGAGCTGTGGGGCAGAATATCTGCAAAATATCTTATCAAAGAGAGCGATTGCACAATCCTTGGCACTTTTACTAGTTAGTGGTACCAACTCTGTATATCTCGTGGAGCGCGTCGATACATACTAGTATATTCTTATTCCCTTTACTCGTGGTATGAAGATTAGTGATAAGATCAATAGATACTCTTTCGAAAGGAGTCTTTGGGATAGGATATTTCCCTAGTGGTACTTCCTTGTCTGTTCTTCCTTTGTAGCTGTTGCATGTATTGCAGCTCTTCACATATTACTAACATCCTTGTGAATTCCCTTCCAATGGAAAGTTCTTTGGATTAATCTAATTGTCTCATCCCTTCCTGGGTGAGCTCTCATGTCATCATCGTGCATTAGCTCAATGACCTTGTTTCTTAGACTCTTAGGTACTAACCTTTTGTGCAGTACACCTAGAAATTGACCAAATGGGTCATATTCGTGACATCCAAATTAATACGCCATCTATGTCCCGTTAGTGCAAATCTGTGGGGACATCCAACCTTTCTACCTAGTTCGGTAATTTCTTGTTGGCTGTGTTTTCTTTCGTTTCTAACGTATTTGAACAGTTCCCTTATATCTTCATCTCTTTCTTGTTCTTTATGAAATTTTTGCCGGGAAGCTCCTCTGTATAGTGCATTTACGTCATTGCACATTGTTTCATTCTTTTTTTTCTTCTTGACTTATCATATTTATACTATCACCTTGTGACACATATCTTGATAATGCATCTGCTACCTTATTCGTCTTCCCAGGGACATATCTCACCTCTATATCATAATCTTGGGCTGTCATGAACCAACGGGCTCTTCGTCCAGAAAAATTACGGGTTCTTTAGCATTTCTACTGCGGCTGAATGATCCAGTGAAGACCGTTATCTTGTAACCAAAAATTATATATCTGAAATGCTTTAAAGCGTCTATTTTTATTATAGCTAGAGACTCGAGGTCTGTTACTGAGTAGTTCACTTCTGAGGTGGGCTTTAATTTCCTACTGTAATAAGCTATGGCAGTATACTTGCTTATCTTGTCTTTGCATAAACATGCTCCTATACCAATGTGGCTTGCGTCCGTGGCTAAAAAGAATTCTTTGCCAAAAGTCTTGGGAAGCTAAGGTACTGGGGGATGTGGTTAATCTTTCTTTCAATTCATCGAATGCTTCTTGCTGCTTGTCTGTCCATACAAATGATACGTGTTCCTTTAAAGTTCAGTTAGTGGGTGCGGTATGACTGCAAAGCTCCCTATGAACTTGCGGTAAAATCCTGCTAAAACCTAAGAATGACTTTTACTCCTTCTGCACTGAAGGGTGTAGGATATTCCTTGATTGCTTTATCTTTAAGTCGTTTACTTCTACGCCCCTTTCACTTAGTGTATGACCAAGGTAGTCTATTTTCCTTTTAAGGAAGTTACATTTCTTCAGTTTAAGCTTCAGGTGGCTTTTCTTAATCTCTTAGGACTTCTCTGACTAAGTCTATGTGTTCTTCCTATAGTGTCTGTTGCTATTACCAAATCATCTATGTAACAGTGTACGTTCTTGCCTAGTAAATCGCCCAAAATTTTATCCATTAATCTTACAAAAGTTACCGGGCTTGACTTTAGACCAAATGGCATTCTTACATACTGGTATCTGCCGTTACTAGTGGAAAAAGCAGTCAAAGGTTTACTTTCTTCGTCTAGAGGGATTTGCAAGAATCCCTGCAATAAATCTATTGTGGTGAAGTATCTCTTGGACCCTATAGTGGCGATTAGATCTCGCATTGACGGCATTGGATAAGGATCATTTTCAGTAATTTGGTTCAATTTTCTGAAATCCACAACTATTCTATAAGTTTTGTCCCTTTTAGGAACTAGCAAAAGTGGAAAAGGACCATGGGGATTTAGATGGTTCTATTATTCCTTGCCTATTCAGTTCTTTGTACTTCTCTTTCAATGATCTCCTGGGATGGGAAGGAAGCTACTCTGTAAGACTGGTATGTAAATTGGCTTTGTGTTTGATGGAATGTCTATCTTGTGCGTTATTTCGCGAGTATTTCCCAAGGTGTCGCCGTCTAGAGCGACTATATCATTATATTCGCACAATAAGTCTATGAATTCTTCTCTAACATGGTTTTTTTTCCTTAATGTCTTTAAAATGAGATCCTATCTTAGCTCTTCTCAGTTTTATGTCCTGAGCGTAATTTTCATTTCCTTTACTAATTGCTGCTACTGTTTTCCCTTTCTACAACTCGATAGGTATGGAGTATACTTCTGCTAAGCCTATCTCTGTACCTGGTGTTAATTTAACCTTTCCTCCTCTGTTATTCGTAATCTGTAACGCTATTTTGCCCTGTCTGACTTCGTGTAAACTAGAAGAATAATGTATTCCGTTTACTTGCGACTTTTCAGTAAGCGTGAGAATTCATTCCTTCTTCAAAAATTGGATTTACTGTACATTCTACCCACGTACTTTCTCCTGTTTAAGTCTTAATTCCCTTTCTAACTTTAAATAGTGCATTGATTTGATTCTAAGAGGTTAATGATCTGTTGTGAACTCGATGATCATTCTGGATATCTTCCCTCTGTTTATCCTTCTTTAAAGATACCTTCAGTGTGGGATTCTCTTGAGTCTGGGTTCTTTTAATTGACTTGCATATTGGTATTCTAGAAATCTCACGACCGTTGTTAATCACTATTTTTTGTTTCTCTAGGAGCATCATGCTTATCCCTTGTCTAGCCATAGTTTTTTGGTAATAACCTATCAGCAAATGAGCAAAAGCCTTAATTGTATATCTCTGGCTACCAGAACCTTTTCTTTTCTTAGAGCAATTCTTCCTAGCCTAAATGGAAAATCTAATTGTCCAATTACGTGGATATTCATTACCCTGGACGTCTGTGATTCTACAATCTACTGCTGGGTTTAAACTTAAGTGAGAAAAATACAAACCGATACACCTTTTCTGACATTATATTCTTAGGACTACCTGTATCAAAGAATGTATAATAGGTTTCTCTAGACCGACATGTGCGGGAAATAATGGTCTATAATTATATTCATTTCCTACATCAACTTTGCTAACCTGTGTAGCTGGGCTTAGCCTTGACATTCCGGACGTTCTCTCTGTTATAGAGGAAGATTCAACTTGTACCAGTAAGCAGAAAATTTCCCATTGCGTCGTCCGACATTGACTGAGCTGGTTGATACCCTATACTTGCTGTTTGATTGGGATATCTATTTGGGGCGGAATCTCTATTTCCTTTTACTAACTGGGGGAGATTGACTATTGGTTCTACTTCTGCCTCTCGACTGAGATCTACCTCTAGGAGCTGAAACACAATTTATTTCTGCATTCTCGAGCACTATGTCCTGTTCTCTTATGGAAAGGACAGAAGGCTATCCCTCGGCAGTCACTGGCATAATGTCCTCTCTTCTGACAGTTATAACACGTGACTGTCGAAAATCCTCCTTGAGAAGATTTACCTGGCATCTTATTCTGATTTCTAGATGGTGTCCTAGATCTATTTGGACCCCTTTCTTTTTGTCCTATAGCGACTAAAGGTCTGTATATAGGATTCCTTCAGGTCTTCTACCTAGGATTTTTGTTTCCCTCCTCTTCAATCTCTGCTACATCATCGGATGTCTCCCCACTTACGAGTCATCCTTGCAATAACTTCCGTAGGCAGGCTTCCAATCATTATTGCTAGTCTAAATATTTTGTTTTTTTAACATGGCCCATTAGCATTTTTTTGCTTGCCTCCTTCTACCTCTATCCAACCTGTGGATTCCATGAAGTACCCCATTCATTCATATTGTTATACAACTGAGAGCTAAACTCTTGATAACGTCTTTCGTCTAACTTAAATTGACGCACTATCCTTGCCAAGCTAGTAACTGGATCTCTTTCACCAACTGTGGAATAAACCTTCCTGAAATACCGTTTCAATTCTTCCCAATTCTTAAGATCTCGGTAAGTCTCGGAGTGGACGTATCATTCTAAGTCTCCTCCGGCTTCCAAATCAAGATAACTCTTGGCTTCAATAAGCTTTCTCTATCTGTCCCCGTTATGCTATCTAGGCGTGTCTCCACTTGCTCTATCCAGTTTTCTAAGTTACAAGCTAACTGACCATCCTTTCTTCCGCAAAATTTAGCTATGTGATTATCACATGTCCCTTATGTGTTCCCATTACTGCTGCGCTTGAATTCGCGGACTGTGTACCTTCCGGCATGGTTAATTTCCTTGTTTGACTTCTCGTGAGCACAGGCGTTCTTACGTTCTGATAGGAGTCGTCTCTATCCCCTTGACCATCGACTCGTTAATGGAAATTTTTTCTTAAGTACTGAGTATCATTAAAAGTATCAAAGAAAGTATCAAAGTTATGACAGTAAATATCCCCAAAAACCCCAAAAGAAAATGATAATAACAATAAATTGTTTTTACTTAAGTATTCGATCACCAAAAAAAGGAATAAAGGAATTTTCTCCAGAACTATTTTCAAAGTCTTACGTTACCGATAAGCGATTCTTAAACAACAAACAAAAACCTCTTGAACAGTACTGGTTAAAACGATACTGAACTGACCGTAAAGTGTACGCTAACGAGAGACCTCCCGTGAATTACCATGTTATCCTAAACAAACAAATAAAAACAAGTAAACATTCATTCGATGTAACGAATAAAAGTAAAAAGCAAATACTAAAACAAAAAAAAACAAGTACAAGAAAATCAAAAACACAAAAAACCAAATCACAAAAAAATAACATAAAATGACACAATCAAAATTAAAATTAAAATGTTTAAAGTTATTGGTTAGTAAATACAAATGTTCGGGAAAAGGTCTTAGTAGCTGATTAGTTATAATTAGTAAAATGAAGAAATATAGAGTTTCGTTGCCAAAAAAAAGTTCAGTGTGAAAATCTATTAATCTTGAAATACCAGAAATTGTCTAACTGAAATGTTATCGCGTAATTTACTTTTAATAAAGTTTTAATGTTAGTAAGTGTGGGGAAGGGTGGGGATTATTTTGGACTTAACTTGCGGTCGCCTTCGGCACCCGGGGTTGCGTCTGACAGCTTGCGTTCGCCATACCAGCCGCGTTGAACTGATGTGTTGGTTTCCCCTCTCTCTTCTCTCTCTTCTTCTCTTCTTCGGGAAAGGGGACCTCTCTCTCTCTCTCTCGATTGCGTTGACTGTTGCGTTTTCGAGATTATGTTTTCTTTCCTCTTGATATATTCTTTACGCTTTCGATATCTTTGTCTTCTAGTGGAAGTTCTTTCACTGTCTTCGGAGTGGAGTTTTTCTTTTTCTTTCGCAAAGTGTGGGTGGCTTTTTTTTGGAGCGCTTTTATTGTTACGACTCGATAACTGTCTTTGAATTTGGGGAAGCACTGGTACTGTCTTAGGGGAGAACTTCTATTTTGAGTGGCGTGAATGGATTGAAATCTCTTATGCCGACACTAAACTTTTGATTCTGTTTCGCTGCCGCTGTTTTTAACTGTCATTCGTGTCTTCGTATCACGTCGCTAATCACCATTTCTTTGCTGTCTCTTTTGTCTCTTCCTATCCTTACCGCTCGACATCAATTAATCTTGTCACTATATCAATCTTTATCTCATCGTATCCATCGCTCTGCCACCAATAAATCTGTGACGGTACTTACTTTCTTTGCACGATCTAAGGTAACGTGTGTCGACACTGGAGGCTATACTTTGGAGAATTAGCAACAAGGGTTCTAATTTTGGATGAGAAATTAATTGATATGTTCATACAAATTACGTTTTATTCTTCGTTAGGGATTCTTACAAGGGTTTTTCCACCTTCTGAGTTACTGGGCTCTTGGACTGATAAAACTTAATTGGCACTTGTTGCAATTACGAGTCTATAGGCACGAGGGAAATTTACTGAGTATTGATTGTCACTTTCACTGTCTTTGATTGCTTCGCACACCACACTTTTGCACCTGTTCTTCTTCTGGGGATTCTTCTGTCTTTCTCTCTCTCTCCTTGCCTGTTGCTGCGGCCACTGTTCTCCTCGTTCCCCTCTTTGTCGTTATCTTCTCTCGACTTCTCTGTTTCCCCTTTTTTCTCTGCTCCCTTTTCCGCCTGCCTCTCTCTCTGTCTCGCCTTTTTGTTCAGTTGAAATCTCCTTAGCCCGCCTTTGGATTTTTGGATTCTGACTGGGTGTGGCATTTTCATGAAAGACTTTTTGTGTCTTAGTGGCTACTAACTTCATACGAGACCGCCTTCCTGTCAGGTCTTCTACAGTAATTCGTAGGCTTTGAATTTGTATACGCCTCCTTCTTCATGTCCTGGCTTCTTAGGGGCGTATCCCTTGGTAACCTCATAGGTCATTCGTTGATACCCCTTTTGGGCTGTCTTATGACCAACACTCATGGCTTTTGATTCATCGATACTAGAGGCCTACCTTTGGGAGGGTGGAGCTTTTAAGAATTTGGTACTTCCCTCTTCCTAACAACGGGTCATAGAATTCCTTTTTAACGTATGCCAGATGGCTCTCTTCGACCTGTTCACGAAAGGAATGACCGATTAGTCATAGGCGCTAATGAGAGTA
>NC_087212.1:9946721-9974221 GCF_015104395.2 Macrobrachium nipponense
TAATTTATCGTACTAAGGCAACCGAAAAAAAATCTGCATATTTCTAGAACCACTTCTCAGGTGTTATACCGTAAATTACAGTGATAAAAATCACAGTAATCAACCAACAATTAATAACCACTTTTTATTAATATTAATGCGTACATATCTGAACTTGACAAGAAGAATAATTATTTGTTACGAAATCATCCAAAGAACAGACAGAAGGCTCGTAGGCCTAGGTGGAATTACATGGCCCAGGTAACCACAGACATATAAAAAGAAATACAAAACTAAAAACAAACGAACAAATAGGTAATGACTATATAAAACGAAGACAGCAAAACGCGAAGTGGTGAAAATCAAGGTGGCTAAATGCTAATAGATATACCACCGAAACGTGATCATACGACGCCGGCTGTACTCACAGATTCGATTCTGCTGGCCATGATGAGTTGCCAGACGCTGCCATTCACAAAATCTTGGGCTTGAGATATTATCCGATCCCAACTTCCTCAAGGACACGAGGGTATAGTTACACTTCATTACTTCGAAATAACCTTTTAGTTTAGTTATTTATTTATTTATTTATTTTTGTTAGATGCTTATAAGTGCCCGCAAAATGCAGCTGAACACTGCTTGGGTTAGTGCCAAACCGAGCCGATAATTGATTCAGTATATCAAAGGAAAGTGAGCCTTTTAATGCTGAGTATGTAAAACCTTATAAGCAAGCTATAATCATTTAGGCAACAATTAAGTTACGTAATATTCTCTCTCTCTCTCTCTCTCTCCCCCCCACCTCTCTCTCTCTCTCCTCCTCCTTTAATCTCTCTCTCTCTCTCTCTGCTTTAATAATCTATCGATTTATGCAGCAAAATACACACAGGGTGTCCATAAAGTCCCAGTACCATTACAAGAATTTATTGCTCAGAATGGTACTGGGACTTTATGGACACCCTGTATATATATATCTGAAATGTCATCTGGCCAAAGAGGACTGCATTATGGAAATCTATTCATAGTAGAAATTTAAACATTTACAAACCCTTACAACTGCATAACTGTCACGCCAAAAGCGCATGTATCAATTTCAAGATGACTCAGTGTCTTTGTCAACATCGACAAAGACCCCGTCAGCATTAACCAAGATGTCTGAAAGGGCGGTGCACTGAACTTACAAATCACTGTAACTTTAAACATTCATTTTTTTTAACGCATCCGTTACTTTCCTGTGAAATGGGAATACTTAGGCCTACTTGCTGTGATGGCATTTCATTATAATTATATTATCCATAAAGTACATATATCTCTCTGACAGAAGGTAATACGCCAATGAGTCTAGCTGACACGAAACTAATTAGGCTATATAGTCCAAACCAATACAAAATCTTGGCCAATCTTTACGCAATTCCCGCTGAATTAAACGCAAACAGGGTAGCATAGTAGATATAGACCGATGAAACCATGACTCTCTGGGGGGGGGGGGGGGGGGGGGGGGGGGGGGGGGAGGGGGGGGGGAATAAGATCACTGAAGATCACTGTGAAACTGAGATATTGACGCCGTTAACTGGGTATGACTCATCGGTTCCTCAGAAGATACGCGACTCAGTGTGTGTTTACTGCAAAGGCTTAATTTTCTCATCCTAGAGAATGAATACCGTATTCTCGTCACTTGTGTACTTAAGGCTGAAGAACGCTTTAGCAGCCATGGCAACAGGGCTGATTTTAATGAGGTTTTTATTAATCCCAATTAGGCCTAATCAGTCGTTCAGCCTAAATAAGCTACGTCATCGTAGTACAGAGAAAATAAACAACAAAATGATCTATAAATTAACACGTAGGACAAAATTATTTACCCATAAGTCCTGCTCATAACGTGGAATATGAACCAGAGTCCCACCAAATGATGAGGCTCAGCCATTATTGCTATGAACTGAGAGAGAGAGAGAGAGAGAGAGAGAGAGAGAAGAGAGAGAGAGAGAGAGAGAGAGAGATTTAGAGTTGAAACGAAACTTTACTTAGAAGTACTATAGGTCCTTCAGCATTTCTTGTGTGTATAAAGAGAGAGAGAGAGAGAGAGAGATGAGAGAGGAGAGAGAGAGAGAGAGAGAGATGAATTACAGCAGTATCCCGTCTAACTGCCTATCAAGCAAGGAAAAGCAAGCAAGCGCTAAAACAAGAACGTAATCTCAATAACAACTCTGAACTAAGAGACCAAAAATACTATACACTTGAGATGGGGGAAGAGCTTTGAAGGATGGCTGACGTCCTTGGAATCTGCAGCTGCGGAGAGAACGTCCCTATGATCGCTAAATATGGCGTCCAATGGATGCCGTTTTAGCACGATAATAGTACTGCAACATGTGATCATTCTGTCTAATAAATCTACTATGAGATTCAGGGCCTCTGTAACACGGTTTTTTCGCAATAACTTTTATCTATGCATTTCATATATATAACGCTTATTCAGAATACATATTATATCAACACATAAATTTGAGGTGTATTCTGCACTACGTAGGTTAAATAAATTTGGTACTTATAATGTAAAAGTGACCTTTTTGAAGACGGGCCAACTTACTCAGAGAAAAGGTTTCGAACGCACTCGTTACGTAACTTATGACATCATTTCTTCCCTCTTTCTTCTTGATGGATGATTGGCTATACGTAACAAAGGCTAAAACCTCTGGCAACAATGACATACAAATTTAATACAAGCAAAGCAGTACACCTTTATGAACTCTGGAACCCCCTCCCCACTGATAATTGTCATAATGAACAAACAACCAACAAAATATGTTTAATAAATACAAAAAAAAAACACTTCGATTATTAGTCTAACTCCAAAATAAGTTTCCAAAGAAATTACAGTCTACTTTATAGGTCACAATCAGATTGACAAGATGTAGGGATTAGTTGGTAATTACCAAAAACATAGTAGACAAGCTGATTTGATAACTGCTATATCCAATGTCAAGCAATTTTTATTTATTGGCTATCTACCTATTTACTGAAAAAAAAAAATAGCCGGTACCGTATATTGGCTTAAAACTTCACCAATAATTATCCTCAATGGTGGGACTTCATGAGGCTCCACCCACTTTCGCCTCGTTATAATTCAGGATAACACTGAAGACTACACCATGGCATTGTTGTATTAGAAAATTTAACTTCTGGCTATAAAAACTGATTTATCGAGTAGTTGTAAGAAGTGCTAAATGATCCTAACAAGGATCCCAGCAGTTGGTCTAAACGTTTAATTTCATGCATATACTGCTATACTGTTGCGGCACTACTGCTACAGTAGTATTACTACGCTAGCACTGATAACCCCACCCCCATCTATGTATCGTTCCGCCATTCATAAAGTCTTTGGGTTTCAGAGCCGATGGCATTTCTGTGCTGGTGGATGGGCGGGGCAACATTTAGTCAAAAGGTGTTTGTTTACCTTGCTTACGTAATGAATGTTTTTCGACTCTTGCTCGTAATCATTGGCCATGGCGTCGGCAAGATCATTTTTACTCTATAAAAATTAAAAAACTATCGGGTTTAAGTTTTGATAATGCTGACAAAATTTGTGTGTGGTTGTAAAATATACATATGTCAACTTTCAGCTACATCCGATGCTTTGACAAGGAGCAAAGTCCAAAAAAAACCGTGTACAGAGACCCTGAATCTCATAGTAGCACCTAAAGTTAAACATGAGACTAACGCGATGTGTTTTCTGCCAGTCTCACAGTCATGGGGAAGTACTAGGCCTATTCATTTCACATTTATCGTGTTCTTTAAGCATGGACGATGGACGGGTATCGGGTTGCGAGTACCACTGGGCGTTGCAATAAGAAAAGATGGAGTAAGAGTGAAATTATTTTGCCAAATGCCCATGCATCAATTTTGCATGCTACCCAATTCGTTCAAGAGCCCATATGACAATTATTGCAACATTTCGTGCAAACTACACCTACGTATAATTCTGTGACAGCACAAAAATAAGGACAATGGTCATATTACTGACTTGTTTATTGGGGAATTATTGTCAAAACTGTTAAACACCGTTAAAATGTATTAAATTTTCGAAAATAACATTCTTAAATTATTGGTAGGCCTAGGCAAAAGCTAATCGTGAAATATATTTTGTTAAAATTATATAACAAGAAGCGTTTCCATGATCAGTTATATAATACGCAAGTCCGATGGGCCGAGAAACGCAATATAGCTATCTCTTCTAGCCCAGGTTGGAAGGAACTTAAAAACAAATGGAGGAAAACACTTATCGCAAAATAACTTGCCACAAAAATACAAGAATGAACTGCCATGCAAAAACTTGGTTCATACATCAGGCTACAAACAACGATCACATAAGATCTTGAGTACTTGATCGTCTGCTACAAATGACGAACATTCTTAACAAAGACTCAGTATACAATCAGGGTGTTACAGAAATTATGATGTTCGCATAGACACTATGAATTTAATATGGCAAGTCACCCTTTTCCTCTGTTTTAAAATGACGCCCAAATTACTTCCTGTTGCGATACAACTAGGCTAAGTCTAACTATACTGTATTGTACAGAGTGATAACGTTATCAGCGATAAAAATCCCAAGGTACATAGGAAAAACACACTTAAAACGTATCAGTGTACTACGTAAAAAGCTTTATTAACTTTTTTTCGGTACGGTATACAAAAGCACTAGGTATAGGTAACTCAACGTTAAATTGTTCTTTGGTAGACCTTCGAATTAATTTTGATAATTCATGTGAACGCCAAGATTCTATCAGTTTTTTCCTCCTACCATGTTCCTGTCCTAATTAAAATGAATAAATAAATAAATAAAATAGGATCTCACTCTATACCTACAGTTTCGGCATAATTGTAAGTTCCACAACGAATCATTTGCCTAATTTTTCCTACAAGGCTATATAATTCTTCAACAAGCAACAAAACACTGCATGATTGTAGTATAATGCTGCAACTCGAAGACATTCAAACATGCAACAGCTAATCACTTCTAATCAAACTAATAAAGGGATTATTCACGCACTTACACATACACACTCACTAAACAATGAGCGTACATGATCACTTCATAAAACAAGCATTACCTTGTGATCCCAAAACCACTATTTTTGCGCCGACAGCCTTCATGGTTCCTCGCACGTATATTTCTCAAACACCGAAGGATCTGGGGCGATTATTTATGCTACGTATCCTGCAGGAGGACTCAATTTTTAGGTCCTTCGAAGCGTTTCGCAGACGTAAACCATTTGGGCATGTAGGAATATATACACACTATTTTTAAGCCCGTTTCTTCACTCACTCGAAATACCCACCCTTCACTTAATATGAACAGGCGTTTCCTGACTTTTTGTTATATGCCGTAAGTTTAATGCGTTAAATAATTATACACGTTAACAAATAACTTCGGGAACTCGTTTTAACAAACTTGGATGTGACTTGGTTAATCAAAATTTACGTTTCTTCCGCCGTTCCACAACTACGTATGACACTGACCGTCCCGACGCACGAAGCTTACCCTACCACCTGCGTTTGACACAGTTGCCAAATAATATTTTTTCTTTAAGCATCTCCAACCGCGTATAATATTTCCCTCTTTGTAAACAATTACTGATGCTTTTCTTCTTTCTTTCCTTTTTTAAAGCTTACCCCACCTAATTTTTTCTTTCGAAGATAACTCAAGAGCAACGATAAACCTTCCTACTTAGCAGCACATGCGATGTTTATAAAGGCCTTTTTGGTATCTAGGCCTTTTAAGATGAACGATTAGCATGTAGGATGCATGGAAATGTAATTAGAAATTTGTTCATTTATTTCGGTGAATTGCTAGTCCCACACTCCTCGAATCTGAACGATGATGCGGCACCGACCACAATGTTATCAAGTGTTCTTTAAAAACCACATAATATGATGACGCTTCAACCATAAATCTGATCTCAAATATCTAGAGTATATTCAAATGATTAAAGCAAAATCAATACATATATCAAATACATTCTTCGCAGAATCAATATTGTCATCAAATGTTGATAATGAATGAACTTAATTTTCACGTTGATGGGAATAAGAAATCGCCGAAGATATTACTTCCTGGCCTTTAGTCACAGATGACATCCGTGTCCCCTGAGTTTGAGTAACCACTTGTTCAATATCTGACATATATTAATAATGATATGGCCATCAGTTCTCTTTCACTCTTAAGTACTTATCTTACTGAATAACATTATATAATGAGAAGTATTTTTCATCAACTCTAAATCAAAAGAGTATTTCATAATTTTAAAAAAAAAATGGCAATACTTAATTGGCAACGTTTAACTCTTGCCAAAAGGGCAAGCGGCAAAGTTCACTTTGGGACTGAACGGAACCATTATAGATGCATCGTAAGGAGACGTTATACTGTACCAAGCGACCTCGATCATTCTTGCTAATAACCGGACATATTACATCGGCATCCGCCCTATCTTATTTCAAGAGCACACGTCCGTTGCAATTGCTTGTTGATGATGGTTGCTGAAAAAACTTGAGCAGTTTAATGCTACAACCTTATCTTTTGAGTGAGAAGAATAGTACTAAATGGTTCAACAAAGTTTAATGATCTATATGGGTCTTTGGCATAAGTAGATATTTTGGTTGATTCACCTTCAAGGGAAAAATAAAAAACAATTAGCTACGGCTTTTTCCACATTTTTTTTATTAACGAATGACCTATGTTTACATTTCAAGACTGGCTTTATTTGGAATTAGTCGTTTCGTTCCAAGACCTGACAAAAATGAGATTTTATTTTTTTATTTATATTAAAACTCTGTCTACATAGTCTGTCATCTGACATTTATCCATGTGCTGTTCTTCTATATTGCCTTCAAACGCTTACCTGCACCATCTTATCAAGCCTGTTTTACTCTGAAACCATTTACGTATATTCTGCAATTAAATCTCTTTTATATTCTGCTATTAAACCCTCTATACTCTGCTATCAAAACTTTATTCACATTCTTCTAAATAATTTCCAGTCATCAATCCATATATATGATGTTCTATGAAAATATATTTAATTTACCACAAAAATATATGAAACTTTATTCAACCTTCAAGAAAGTTGTGGAGCAAATACTTTATATTTTTCAGCTTGATTTCTAGCTGAGGATACCCAGCTTCTAGTTGAGTGATTATGCCCGTATAGGCCTGGGCACGGGCGACCAGTCTGGCCTTCAGGGACAGCTGAGCTCGTCAGAAGGGCGGCCAAGGTTTTGTAGCGACCTTCCTTCACCAGCCGTCAGATGGCGAAGCCGCGCGCTTTGCTCCTGAAGGCGTAGTTGTTCTGTGCGGGAGAGTAACGTAAAGCAATGCTTAATTGAGGAATCAATAGGCCTACCCATGAAAAAATTACATTACAAATAAATTATATTATTCACCAGGGAGGCTGACAACCTGGTTCGATAAAGATTCGGTCTAGGACGACCGTACCCCTCGGAAATGACCCACCTCCTGCTTCTTGACTAGCTTCTCCTCCAGGTGTTGGGCTGCCTCCTGCAGTAGTCGCACGTTCTGGGCATAGAGGCGCTCTTTCCTGTTGCACTCGTCCTCCAGTCGCGATCTCTCCTGCTTGGCATCTTCTGTGGCACCTGGGTTTCACTCAGATGCTGTGGGGGATTTGTCGCACTGACTGACTGAACTGATGCCAAGACTGGGGAGCTAATAATTCTTTTGTTTGAGGAAATTAAGTTTATTTTCATTGGTAAACTTGAAAGTCCAGATTTGTATAAACAACAATGATCTTTATATATCACGGGACCATAAAGCTTTCCTTAATAAGTCTAAGGTTACTGGTTATGGCATTACAAAGACACTTTGTTTACTGTATCTGCATAAATCTGTAAAAAAAATCATGTATTTTTCAAACAAAACCCAAGAAACACACCCTTTTCGACTTGATTATCTTCCTCTTCAGGATATCTTGATGCATCAGCCTAGTCGCCTTGGCAGAGTTGGGGTCCCGCCTGAGTTTGTCGATGGTAGCCATGGCTCGACCCTTCAAGGCTGCTTCGACCGAGACGCTCTGCTCCAGCTGGCTGGCTAGTTCCTTCTGGGTGGCTTCCAGGGCGCGCCACCTAGCCTGTAGGGTCAGGATCAGTGGTACTGTTACTCGGGAGATATCGTAAATCTTTAAAATCTAAATTATTTTCGTACAAATTCGTTACTAAAAACTGGGCTATTCTGAGTTTAATTGCAAGTGATAGGTTTGTCGTGGAAAAAAAATAAATTGCCCCATGAGTTTAAAAACACACCATATATGTAAAGTGTTTATATGTGGGGATGCAAAATTACTATTTATACTAACGTTAGAGCATTAAGAAACTGGCGACTTTTTCACAACACTGACTTAGCTTCTTATCTCTTAAAATATATGAAGAGCTAGATTTGAGTTCAGCTCGTTTTGGGTTATACTTTGTGTATGGTAGTTTTTTTATTTTTTTTTTTTTTTTTTTTTTTTTACCAGTTTGAATTCATGACCAAAGATCGGGTTAAAAATGAGGTCTAAGAGTTACTGACTCTGACCACGGACCTCAGCACTCTATAGTACAATCGGTAACGAGCGCTAATGAGGACTGGAAAGCTATAGAGGTAGCGAATGTATATGAAAAGGAACAGCTGTCTTCACCTGCATACGGTTAATTTCAGTCTTCATAGCGTGGAGGTCTCCCTCTGTCCCGGTCTCTTTGCGAAGAGCGTCCCTGGCGTCCTTTATCTCGACTAGGTTCCTCTCCCACTCGGTCCTGATGCGAGAGGCTTCTAGGACTTTTCCTTCAACCTCCTCCTTCGTTTTCCTCAGGTTCATCATCTCCTTTTCCCTCTTGTCTGCTTCTTCGTTCAGTTCCTTGTGGGATAGGAAAAGCGATCATTATAAGAGCCGTTGTAAAGGCAATTTCTTCTACTACTATGTCATGAACGTTATAGTCAGTACTGACTTCTCTCTATAGTGATCGCTTGTGCAATATTGTGACAGTTGATATAGTTTCCTCCGTGACCGTGAAGGATATAGAGCTCTCCTCGCCATCATAGCTATTTGTGTTGATCAAAGGAAAACTGTAAGTAATTACATGTCAAGTTAACCAATGAGTGTCATTTTGTACCATTGCGAAAATTTACCAAACTAACCAATACTACCACCTTACGGTTTCACCACAGTTTTAATGGATGAATTTGTTTGATTAGAAAGGAGTCACTTAAGAATTTTTTATTGGTAGCTGATTTGCAAATTTTGATTCGTAGGACGATTAACGGAAGAACAGAGGACTCTTGGAAGCGACAGTAATCTGTAATTTATGGCTAAGAATTACTTGGATAAATTAGCATTATTTATTTTGATGGGTTTGCACCACTGATTTTCCGTAAAATTATGGCTACCATGAATCTGTGTGTGTGTGTGTGTGTCTGTCTGTCTGTGTGTGTGTGGCATAGGGAAACGTCCATGTATATTTGCATTTTGATTCTTATCATTGTAGTTAAACCACCGGTTATATAATAATTATTGTTAGATAGCTTAGTACTTAAGTAGGTTCATTACTTATAACGGTTTCACAGGGCTGTCCTCGTGTCCTGTCTCAGGTAAAGATAGACTATATTTCGAAGGGTTTATAGTAAGTGATTAAGTATTATCAGAGACCAGATGCAATGGATACGTATACATAGGCCTGTACATGGCTATTTTTTCTCTTTTATTTAAAAATAAACACTTAACAGGTCATTTTACAATAAATACATATACAATATATGTAATTTATGAACAGAATCAATAAAATTATTTGGCTAATTTATTACCGTTTGTGTATTCCGCCGTATCTTGACGCGACTGGCTATATTCACGCATAGGAATCTCTAGACCTACAAGTGTTATTGTGGCTCCAACGGGCCTGGCAAGGACCTTTCGACCCGGGACGGCCAACTGAAGCTTTAAAATAATCTTTTAAACATACCTTCAACTTCGCCATGAGCTGGGTCTCGGAGGCGTCGCTCTCTCGGGAAAGCGTCTCTCTCGCCGTCTTCTCCTGATGGAGCCTTGCGTCTAAGGTCGCCACGGCGCTGTGCAGGCGCTGCTGGGTTTTCACGGCGTCTCTCAGGCCGTTGCGTTCGGTCTCGACGTTGCCCTCGAGCCTCGTCAGGCGACTCCTCAGGATATTCAGTTCTGAAATTTATTGTGGAGGTATCGACAATGGCCGATGCGATAGCAGTAGCTGATATGAAATGACTCGGTGCTAGTACTAAACATGGCGGAGGCTCCTAGGGACGCTGTGTTTAGTACTAGCCCCTCGAGGATCAAAGTATTATATGCACCTAGTTTTATACCGGGTGATCTACAAATTAGATTAACAAGCGATATCTTCGTGCGGCCGTCTACTTTACATTTACCATACGGTGTTTAGTAATATTACCTTGGAGTAGGTGACGTGCAGATAACTAGGCTAAGTAGCACCAATGACCCTTTCATATAGTTTCATCTCCAATAGTTACTGTGTGTGTTACTACTGATGGGAATAATAACAAAAGGAAAATATAAAATGTGATAGCATTAGTATTACATTCCCTGGTCGATTCTCCTTCTGAAGGAGACGTGTGAGTGGGCTTAGGATATATATATATATATATATAATATATATATATATATATATATATATATATATATGCATTAAGCTACAAATATCCTTTAATATCTTATTCGCTTTACCTCAGAATTAATATATTTTCATATATGTTAACTGACGGGGAATGTTTAGATGATAACTTCGTCGGCTCTGGGCGCGAACCTAGGAACCAAGAAATCAGGACGCACAGTGAAGCGCCTTTAACCACACAGCTACCACGAGAGGATTAAAGGACATTTGTAGCTTAATGCGTATATATGAATCACAGTGATGTCATCACTCATATATATATATATATATATATATATATATATATATATATATATATATATATATATATATATATATATATATATATATATATATACACACACACACACACACACTCCATGCGAAGACCTCGTTTTAATTGGCTCCTTATACTAATAAAATAATTGGTCTTAACCAGTCATCATGCGATTTAATTCCTTCACTGACTGGCCTACCTTGGTTCAACCTAGTTAGATTCTGCACCAAGCGTTCTCGATTCTGCTGTGCTTCCAAAAGATGGCGCTGGACCGTCAAAGCTTCTTCTTCTAGGGCCGTTTTTTCGGCCTCCCGGTCACGAAGGAGGGTCCTGAGGCGCCTCTCCTCTCTCTCCGCGGGTGGGGCTTCGCTTCCCTGTGGAGGAAGGTTGATTCATCGATAGCTTTATCTATTCATTGTATTAGGAACCTCTTGCTTGCTTTCAGGTTATGTGCTGGTAAGGTATACTATAGAGCCATGATAGCTTTTATCATGGTTCTTTGATTGCGTGGACGAAGTGCGTGGATTTTTAGTAGAAATGGTACTATATGGACCAAGTTTCTGTCATAAAACATCTGTGACACCGAAATTAACGAAGACGACCAGTTTCCCGTTTTAAATCAAGCAAATCGGCATTTTTTTCCTCAGTCGTCCATTACACATATTGTTTGGATTGAGTAACTCATCTTAAAATGAACTTTGCGTGCTTTTCTCTAGTAACTTGGACGAACAGTTTCTTCGAAAGCCAAGTTATGCCTGCAATTTTCATGGCCATTCCCATAAATTCAAGTGATTTAAATGAAGAATCAAGTTATTTACGCTAGGAGATTAAGACATTTTAATGGTAACCAAAAACTAAGAGTTTTTTCTATTAAAAATAAAGCTGCTTATGCCAGGAATATCTGTACCATTGCCAGTAACTAAATCAAAAAGTTTAGATTAAAATAAAGTTATTTACACAATATTCAGAGCCTTTACCAGTAGCTTGAATGATATATTTCTTTTAAAAACCAAGTTATTTAGCTCCAGCGATTTCAAAACCTCTACTAGTAACCCATGAGAGCAGTTCCCATGAAAGTAAAGTTACTTACACCAGCGATTTCGAGAGCTTTGACGAGATCCTTGTTGATTCTGTCAACTGCGCACTGGTTAGCGCTGATCTTCTCTTGTCCTCTGCGCAGGTCACTCTCGAGTCTGTTGATAAAAAAATCAAATTATACTTTCGATTCAATACCATACAAACAATTTTTTAAAGGATTAGTGAAGGAAAGAAGTTGAAGTTATGTGACAGATCACTAGGCTGAATAAAAATCAGACAATTTGTTATTGAAACAAAGATGTCAAGGTAAAAGGAAGGTTTTTCCTTTTTCCCTGAAAGAGTTTGTGAGAATGTTCGTTGTTGTCAGCTTTTTAGGAGAATGTTTTGTCGCTTTTTTTCTCATTCTCCTTCGTGTATATTTTAGCATTCTCAGACCGTAGTACCACGTTAAAAGCACCGCCTCTCGTCCGATCACACTTCATAAGCCAGCTTACAAGGTAGAATAAATCCAAAATGTATGAGTTATATGTTCCGAGAGAGATGTGTTATATACCTGACTATATCAGCATCAAGTTTTTCGACCACGAGTTTTGCAGCATCCCTGTTTGCAGTCTGTGCCAGAACAGCAGCTCTTCCGTCGGATGCTTTCAGAGCAGCGTCTGCTGCACTGCGTTCCCTTTCAATCAGTTCGTCTTCCTGGTCGAAGAAATACGACATTTATCGCTTGATATCATAGGCCTATGGAATGTAACCTCCAAGCAGACAGCTGAAAATGTTCTTTAGTACCAAGCGTGCAAAGTCCTCATGGGGTTGTAAACGGAAAAATTAAACATAATGGTTGAAAACTTGATGGAATAAATAGTTTAACAATTGTAGATGTACACTATGAAAGCTTTCACGTCTTACAATGAACGATATAATATCGGAAATTTTTTTTATGAACAACAGATTAGAAGTCAAAGAGATATGCAAAAACATCACCAAAATGTTCTAAAACATCTTTTGTCTAAGAAATAACATTAAAAATGTTCCATGATTCAATATGAAAGCAATGAGCACTGACCATGATGCCATAGGACTAAAGAAATGATTTGGTAGGAGAGCGACCATTCCACTCACCAGGTTCCTGCACTTCTGCCTGATCTCTTTGATGCGCCGACGGACATTGCCTGCGGATTTGGATATGGCCGTGTGCTCGCCCACTTTGTCGAGGGCGAGGTCCTCCAGACGGCGATGGCGTTCTGTGGCTGATCTCAGGCTCCTGTACACGCCCTCCAGCCTGCGGGTTTCCTCGTGCGCCTCCTGGCGGTGGATATTGGGCAGCGATTAGAAAATGGAAAGAAAGCATTTATTTTTTTTCAATGAAGGACTGTCATGGTATGAGTGTATTGCCGTAACGCCTACTGTATATGTGATACAGATGAATAATAATAATTTTATTGTTCTAAGGAGTCCAGAATCATTTTAAAAAATGTTAAGAGTTCGTATATAATTTTTTATTTATTTATTTATTTATTTATTCATTTTTTGGACTGAAGATGAACCTCGGGAATGGTTAGAAAGTTTTATATAGTGTGTTTAAATTATACACGAACTCTTAACATTTTTTATTATTAATGTGGACTCCTTAGAACATTATATATACACTCGTGATAGAGAGTTTTCCCCCAAATAATTTTAGTATTATTCAGAAGATGAATAACTGTGCAGATAGATCATGAAAAGTTTTAAAAACACACATATACTTGTGATGTGTGTGTGTGGCTAAAGAAGCGAAAGAGATATTGGTATTTCAAAGAATCAACAGTGATTTTATCAAGACATACCTTCAGCAATTGCCGATGCTGAGTCTCCAAATGTTCGACAACGTTAGCCAGTCCCTCGTGGCGCTCAGCTAGCTGATGGGACTCGTCTCGAACCGTTGCCAACCGTATGCGCCTGGTGGTCACCTCTCGCTCGTGGTAAAGCAATCTGAAAGCAGGTTTATCAGTTCAGTTAATTCATTTGTTTATCCTTTTTATTTGCTCAGAGGCTACTACCCTGATACTATTCTCCTTGCGTTTTAATACAATTTTATCTATTTGTTACTTTATCAGTTTTTCTTTTTTAATAAGTGGGGTCTCTTCTTTTGTACTTCCCTTAACCTCGTCTTACTTCTTCGCTATGAATACCATAACCTTTGGAAGCTTGAATTTCATAACATATGGAAGCAGTGATGGTTTTTTTTTTTTTTTTTTTGGGGGGGGGGGGGAATTTTGCAATTAACATCACAAATACAAAAAAATAGTAATAATAATAATAATAATAGGCACCATCTGGCAACCCTCTGCGCCCTCCTTGGAAGCTTCTGCCTTCCCCCCAATTTAAGAATCACCGACTTAGTACTAGACTTCATGATGACTGGCTGATAATAATTCAGGTTCAGTCAGATCATTACAAGTCACTGGACTTTACCTGACAGAATGTGCTTCATGCTTCATTTGCATCTCTCTGACGGCTTTTCTTGTGTTGTAAAGCTGAAAAATAAAAGACCAGATCTAAGGCCCCGTCCACACGGCCGAGCTTTGCTCGACGTACTTTGTTCGATGTGACGTCAGAAGCGGAGATACAGGGATGAGGTTCAGACTTTTCTCGCTGTTTCTCCGCTTCTGACGTCACATAGGACAAAGTTCGTCGACCAAAGCTCGACCGTGTGGACGGGGCCTAAGATTAAGTCATTGTCTCGTTTTTGTATTATGTGATTTTTAAAAGTGACCACCAAGTTAATTTGGTTATCACGTGTTTACCATGTTAATTTGATCATTAATGTGACTAAATTGATTTTGTTAATTAACGTAAATACTAGCATGACTTGATCATATATTTGACCACCTAACTGGTCTGTTAATTCACGTGACCTTCAAATCAGTTTGATCATTCGTGGTATTATCAGAACAGATTTTGATATTTATCTGTCCACACACAATTAACCTGGACATTCGTGTATTAC
Source organism: Macrobrachium nipponense (assembly GCF_015104395.2). Taxonomy (NCBI): domain Eukaryota; kingdom Metazoa; phylum Arthropoda; class Malacostraca; order Decapoda; family Palaemonidae; genus Macrobrachium; species Macrobrachium nipponense. The sequence goes on from NC_087212.1 coordinate 9,961,676, forward strand.
TTAATTAATTTCGTCACTACGTAACCACCAAATTAATTTGACCAACAGTAATTTCTTATAAAAAAATATGATCACAAATTATATCAATAGTCTACAGCATGGTGCTTTTCCCAGACATCATCACCAACATCACTCACTCTCTCTCTCTCTCTCTCTCTCGGCTTACCTCTGCCCGCAGTCCCGCGTGCTGTGCCAGAAGCTGCTGCAAGTGCTGTTCCGCCTCGCTCTGTTCCTGCGAACGCCGCTCTAGTACCAACACGTTGGCCTCCCACGCCCTTCTTACCCCGACGGCCTCCAATTCTGGCGGAGAACGGAAGAAGAAGTAAGCCAATGAAGTAGTACATTGTATTTTGTTTTGTTTGTTTGGTGTTTTTACTTCGCATGAAACCAGTGGTTATTCAGCAACGGGACCAATGGCTTTACGTGACTTCCGAACCACGTCGAGAGTGAACTTCTATCACCAGAAATTCACATCTCTCACTCCTCAATGGAATGGCCGAGGATCGAACACGCGACCACCGAGGTGAGAAGCAAACACCAAACCAACCACGCCACTGAGGCGCTTAAGTAGTACATTGGATCTAATAAAAGAAGCTAAGTCTTCTACTAAAATAAAGAAGAAGCGTATGGTGTTGTGCCGTCAGTGCACCACGTAGGCATTACTTGAGGTTCTTTCCAGCGTCCCCTGGACCCCTAGCTCCACCCTCTTTCATTCCTTTTACCGTACCTCCGTCCATATTTTTTCCGGCAGACTGTCGCCCTCTCTAACTATTTTCATAGTGCAACTGCGAGGTTTACTTCCTGTTACACCTTACATTCAGTTTCCCTTCTCAGCACTGAATGACCTTGTAGGTCCCAGCGCTTGAGCTAAATTCTATATTCTATTTTTTCTGGTGAAAAAGACTCTGAGTTGATGCTGAACCAACGTCTCCTCGTAGGGGGTAGCGCCGTCAGTGCACCCTCATGTGGTGCACTGTAGGCATTACTTAAGGTTCTTTGCAGCATGCCCTCGGCCCCTAGCTCCCACACCTTTCATTACTTTTACTGTACCTCCTTTCGTATTCTCTTTCTTCCATCTTACTTTCCACCCTCTCCTAACAATTGATTCATAGTGCAACTGCTTTGAGGTTTTCTTCCTGTTACACCTTTCAAACCTTTGACTCTCAATTACCGTTTCAGTGCTGAATGACCTCCTAGGTCCCAGTGCTTGGCCTTTTGGCCTAAATGCTATACTCAATTCAGTTCTGATTCAACGCCTAAATGGAAAGAGTTTTGTGCGAGATATAAAGGTTTAGTTATTTATTTAGAAAGTTACGGTCCTTCTGTCTTACCCAGCTGCTGAAGTTCATCCTGCTGGAGGCGAGCGCGATCCTGCAGCGCCTCCGTCAGTTCGGCCACCTCGGCGGACGCCTGGTCCAGGGACGTGAGCGTCGTCCTCTCTCTTTCCAGGGACGCCATCAGGCGTTCTACCAGCACGTCCTGGAAATATACAAGTTAGACTTTGTAGAACAGTAACCGGAGGATCTTTTTGTTATTTGATTCATACTCGGCGGTAAAAGCAACGACCCCGACTAGGGAGTAAGCCAGAGGAAGAAGAAGACTTCGTTTTTCGATTTACAAGTCGTCATTATCTTAGAAACATATATATAAAAATGGATTTAAAAAGAAGCGTTTCACTTTTATAAACAAACTCGAATGTTTTGTACAATGATATAATCTAACCTCTCAACATAGAGAGCCTTCGGGCCTGGGCTAGCCACGGCATTGGTATATACTATACACATTAACTTCTGGATATTAAAAAAAAAACATCATGGTCTCTTCTTGAGATGGACAATCAAAATCAAGACAAGTCTTCAATTCTATGTGGAAAATTAGGAGAAGTCTTACCTGGGCCATCTTGTCTTTCTCGAGGTTGGCCCTGTCCCAGGCGGTGTTGTGGAGAGCTCTTTCGAGGGTGGTGACGTCACCGTCGCTCTGCTCCTTAGCAGCCTTGATGGCTGCCACTCGAGCACCAATCGACGATATCTCCTGCTTGAGGTGAGACTCTGGAGAAAAAGAGAGAGAGAGAGTTATTGAAGTAATATTTTAGGTTTCTGTCGTATCTTCTGGAAGCTTGAATTTCAAGTCGGTTGCCTCTGTGGGTTTGTGTCACATGAATAGGCCTAGGTTACATCTTGCCTTTATAGGCCTAGGTTTCATCTTGCATTCATAGGCCTAGGTTATAGAAAGCCGTTTTGGTCGCTAATCTCACGAGTCTTTGCTTTAAAAGTAACCTAAGGGATCTTCGTAAATGTCTAGAAATTGGATGGTTTCATCTTCTGGATGATAATGATTTCGGTAATGTTTCTGAAAGTGGCTTGAGACGAAAGCTTCGAAAAGGGGTACAAATGTAGAAAGTGATAGATTGGTTTTATATATGTGTGCGCGCGTGTGACTACGTGGGTGTGCTTAAGTATTTACGCATTTATAAGCTCGTCCGGAGACAAGTGCTTAGGCAGTGCATCTCTGTATATGATGAAGTAGTGATTTATGGTGATCGATACTGGAGATAAAACTCAGTTCCGTCTAGACAGAAATTAATGTAAAAACGGTGCTATAAAGGAAAAGTCACGCTCAGCCGGCCCAGTGATTTCGATTTCGACTTGATTTCTCATCGAATTCAAGAAGCAAATCAGAGTAAATGTTGCATCGTGACCTGCAACATAAACCAGTGATAGTTTCTTGCAACGCGCCAGGTTGCATTAAATCATGTCAGTGAATTACTGGTACGGTTTTCCTACTTGCATGTGTGTCTTTCTGTATTGCTAACTATATCTCTCTATTTACCTGTATCACTCTATAACAGCTATATTTTATAGCTATCTATATATCCATCAGTCTACCTGCGTTTATCTATATACCTGCCTATCTAACTGTGTCTCTTTATAGAGCTATCTGTATCAATCTGTCTACCTGTGTCTATATAGCTGTCTATATTCATCCCTACCTTTATTTATCTATATAGCTGTCTATCTAACTGTGCCTATTTATATAGGTATCTACCTGTATCTATCTGTTAAATCTATCTACCACCTGTCTCTCTACGTATCTATCTTTCTACCTTTCTGTCTATCTTTGTAGCTATCTATACCTGTATTTATCTATATGACTATCTATAAATGTATCTATCTGTGACCATCTACATAGCTATCTACCTGTGTCTATATGTAAATCTAGCTACCTGTTGTCTATCTACGTATCTGTCTTTCTATCTCTGTAGCTATCTTTCTACCTGTCCGTCTATCTCTGTAGCTATCTATATCTATCCGTCTATCTCTGTAGCTATCTTTCTACCTGTCCGTCTATCTCTGTAGCTATCTTTCTACCTGTCCGTCTATCTCTATAGCTATCTTTCTACCTGTCCGTCTGTCTCTGTAGCTATCTTTCTACCTCTCCGTCTATCTCTGTAGCTATCTTTCTATCTGTCCGTCTATCTCTGTAGCTATCTTTCTACCTGTCCGTCTATCCCTGTAGCTACCTTTCTACCTGTCTGGCTAACTCTGTAGCTATCTTTCCACCTGTCCGTATATCTCTGTAGCTATCTATATCTATCCGTCTGCCTGGTGGACAGGAACACATCAAAACGAATCCTTACCGTGTTTCCTGGCCTGATGCAGCGTCTGTAGGAGTGTGGTCTCCTCCTGCCGCGCCTGTTGCAACGAATCCTCGGCCACGAGTCGAGCTGAGCAGGTCTTCTGCCGCTCCGCTTTCGCCCTGTCCAGATTCACCTGCGGGAGGTCCAACGAGATGTTCAGATAGATCATTAAGGGATGCCATTATCTCTAAATTACGTCCAGGTTCTTCACAGTCACCTGTATCTGGTACATGATGATTTGTAATGGTTTGCTGAGGTGTCAGTGAAAATCCTGCTGTTTTTCTCCCCGTTACACCTTTAAACCCTTACTGTTAATTTCCATTTCAACTCAGAATGACCACAACTGTCTTCATTCCAGCTATCACTAATTTACGTGCAAGCCTTCTCTTCTATCACAGGCTCTGGAATTTTTTAATTTTTCCTACGCCTGTTTTTTTCCAAACATACCCCTTCTTCCTTTTAAAGAGGTATATAGGTCTTCTGTATTTCCTTAATCGAGAAGTCTCTCTTATTTCATATTTCCCTAAACGTATGTTCCCACCAATAAAAATAGCCCAAGATTCTAATTTCATCTTTACCTAAGCGTTTAGTCTAATTCGACTCACCTGAGCTCTGGTCACGGACTGTTGAATGTCGAAAAGCTGGGCTCCCAGAGATACGTTTTCCCTCTTGAGATCCTCCGTCTGTTGGTTCTGTATAGAAGAAACGAATAGGAAATGGCATGACACATGTACTGGAAGTCTGGAACTGGAAACCTAGAGTCCTAGACAGGTACAAACACGATTACGCTGAAGCTCCGCCCCTTTTCTAGAGTTGCCAGGTGTGGTATTATAACCACTATGTGTCCGAAGATTTATAAAAACTGTCTCTTCATTTTTCTTGCCCGAGAGCTTGTGGTTAATAACAGAAAGTTGGCCATGGCTGGGTTCGATACATAAGCAAAATATCTTGAAAACTGGTGATGTTGAGAAATAATGCATAAATTTTTCATTTTTGAAGCCAGGTGATGTTTGGTAACCGAATTTTCATATATGCGTGCAGGTATACCTAGGGTGACCATTTATTTGACTTGCGAAAGGGGGACAAAGGTATATAGTAAGCCCATGCGCACTTGCACTTATGTTGATTCGTTATACATTCAGAAGTTTAGTACATAAGTATATTCAATTACAGGTGATGACAAATGAGAAATTTAACAATCAGTGTTTTTATTCAGACATTATCGCTGACATTTTAAGGTCTATCAATTAGTGTTTTTATTGACATTATTGCTGACATTTTAAACAGAAAATTATTCTTTAAATTTTAAGGAAAATTACAGACATTATTTAAAAAGAAAAAAATTCTTACAACATTCTTTGGCTTGATTTGATCTTTACTAATTATATTCAATAACAGGAAATTATAAATTAGGGGTATCAATGACATTGTTTTTATTCAGACGTTATTTATTGCTGATATTTTAAGCAAAAATTAGTCTCTAGTTTTTAAGGACAATTGTAGTAATTACATAAAAAAGAAAGGCTGAAAGGGGGACATTAGGACGTCCCACCAAGACCGCAGTTTTTGGGGGATAAAGAGTCACAAAGAGGAACTGTCCCCCTCAAAGGGGGACGTATGGTCACCCTAGGTATACCTTCCAGTACTGTTTGTGTGTGTGTGTTTACATTTGATTGTGATTGTATTAAGTATGCGAGAACTGTATTAGTTTTAAATACATGCATACGTACATAATATAATGACTGCTATGTTTTATTATTTAAAGAAATATTGCATTCCTAAGCGAAGCAAATTCCATATTCTGCTTAAAAAAGAAAATTCAAAGAAATAAATCAGTAACGAGAGGAAAAATCAGATAAATGAATCAGTAACGAATGAAATAAATCAGATAAATAAGTCATCAACGAAAGGAAAAATCAGATTAATGAACCAAAAGCGACAGGAAAATCAGAGAACTAAATCAACAACGAAAGGAAAAAAAAGCACTGAAGAAGGGAACCAACCAACTGACGAAGGCGAAGCTGCAGCTGGCTCTTCTCCTCTCGAAGCTGACGCCTTTTGGCCTCTTGGAAGCCGCGTAGAAGGGGATGGTCTGGACCCAGGGTCTCTAGAACCCCCCGCCACGACGGCCCGCCTGCGGGTACTGTGGACGAAAGTTTGGAGTAGATGTATATATAGTTATATATATATATATATATATTATATAATATATTATATATATATATATATATATATCTATATATATATAGACAGATAGATCGTTTGAAGTAATCCTAAAAATAACAAAGAAACGACCTTGAACGAAAAGACCCATCAGAAAGCTGGGATCAATACCTAAGGGCATGTCCTCGTCAGCAGCAGCTCCTGACGAAGAGGGTGGTGGTGATATGAGAGGAGACAACACGCCGTAGGTGGAGATTCCTCTCCGTGGTCTGGAAGGTCTCCTCTCCTCCTCCTCCTCCCTCCTCCCCCTCTTCGTCTCCATCATCCCCTCCGTTCTCTTCTCTCTCTCGTATGTCCTCCCATCTCCAGATGATCGTCCATTGTTTATCGTTTTCTGACCACACCTTCAATGAATTTAGAGACGAATAAATAATAAACACGTTTATATGATCAGTGATTCTCTAACAGAATCGAACATTTGCAGAATATATCGCTCAACAATGTAATTAATAAAATTAAGCCACAGTTAAGTAGGGGTCATTCTACCAGGTTGACCAATTTTGAATCTGAGGATATCAAAGCTGGAATACTTATGACGAGCGTCCTTTTCAAAATTCGGATAAGTAGCAGGCTTTCATTTAGTATGAATATTCGCTTGATAAAAGTGGTTAGTTTACTTATATGATTTTATGACAGTCGTGTTGAAAGTTATGGATGAATTCATGGGCCCCTTTTCACGAGTTGTCAAAAAGTGTATTAGATATTTTTTACGTGGCTTGGAACCAAATCGTTACCTAGCAACGGGACCTACAGCTTAATGTGGGATCCGAACCACATTTTATCGCGAAATGAATTCCTCTAACTCCGCGTTGGCAGAGCGGGGAGCGAACTTCAGACAACCGAATCGGTAGGCGAGCAAGTAACCCAATCGTCCAACGAGGAACTTCACGAGTGTGTTGTACATATATTTTCGATTTCTGACGTGGATGATGTGAATCAGTTTTAAATAAAATTAATCGATTTATAGCATTGAAAAGAAAGAGAAAGGTAGGGCTGAACTTCAAAGAGTGCTATATCAAATCGTAGAAATTAATGATTACAAAATTGGAAATAATCTTCCAGCCTTGTAAAAATACTTTTGAGATTTCTTGTGAAAGCAAACAAACACATTTGTGTAGGATTGAGGTATTTAGAGGATTACTTTAAAACAAGAATATGGAAGAGTGAAAGGTCTATATAGTAGTTTTCCTTTATTTGTTTGTGCTTTGATGTCGACCCTAATCGAATTTCAAGCAGACACATGTGATGTTATATACGGCCCTTTATAAAAACCTATGAAAAATTATGATTATTGACTTGTTTTTTATGCCTACAATCTTGAAGCGACTGACGGATTGATTGAGTGAAGTTGTTCCGGAGTTTTGAAAGTGAATAAAGTGATAATTTATAGCTAGCGTTTTGATCGAAGACAATTGCAAAACTGGGCGAACTGTCATTCTGTTACCAAGCAGTCACAAATACAAAGTGTGTGAAAGTACTTCAACTGAGCGTCTCTTTCAAAGCTTCTGAAATAATAAAGCCCATCCTGATAGCATGTACCGTTAATTGAGGCTCGAAAAGTCAACATGGTGAGTCATTATTACTGTTATTACTATACTAGTTTAACCCGACTCAGAGTCACCATACCCTGCTCTCATAGGGATAGCCTTAATAAATTTGTAGTTTTCCGGGGAATGCATTGTTTGATGTAGTTGTATTTACAAAGGAACAAAATTCTCATATGTTGTTGGGACAAATATATGAATATTAAAGTATAAAATACGTAGTGCCTAGTGATTAGTCAACTGGCGCTTCTTTGTAACGAGGTCATATATTTGCCAAGGTCCTGTAAGCCTATCACGTTCTTAACTTTACCGTTAATCACTTGTCATCAAGCACCGCGTATCTGGAACGTTATAGATCGTAATCTTAACGCAACGAATAATTAATTAAACTTACCTGTGATGCTAAAGAATACGTAGGTCGTATTGTATGGGTGAATGGTCACTAATGTAATAATACCAAGTGTGTCCGGTATCGGCGTCCCCGTCGCCATGGTAACCAAGATGAGTACGGCTGCGCCGTTGTTGCCTAATCCACGTGCATCACTGTCTCTATGACAACAGAGACTCTCTTTCTCTCCCTCTCTCTCTCCCCCTCCTCCTTCTTCTTCTTCTTCTTTAATAGACAGATATGCATTGATGCTCTAGATAAAAGTATGGTGGAATCGTAAATGTTGGTTATGTTTTTCTTGCGTTCAGTATCTGTATCTAAGTTTGTATGTTTAGGCCTATACTGATGTAGATATCCACTAACGGGGACTTTCCTAGATACTGACCCTCCCCAACAAGGATTTCCGGGCGTCTTATCCTGGACTAATATTTCTTTGGGGTCAATATCTTCATGATATTTACAGCCTTTTGTTTGCGTTTTTTTACGGTCATCCCATACGGGCTCGTAACTTTGGGGGTCACTGTCTGAGAAAGATCCCAGGAACGTTCTGTTTCGTCTGCGATGCGAATATACCTTCAAATTAAAAATAGAAAAGAAATAGATAAAGCATCAGATGCCTTCATTTGACCAGGAATCGCCTTAGTGGAGAATGACATCAGTTTCAGTTCGGTTACCTATTTTTCAGATTCCAAAATTTAAGAATTACACACACACACACACGCACACAGAAGGCATAACGAATAGTTACCGATTGTTTTCCCTGAACCAAGTGCATGGTAGAATGACAGAACGAACAGTGAGACAAAAAAAAATACAGGGTGTCCATAAAGTCCCAGTACCATTCTCAGCAACAAATAGTGATGGTACTGGGACTTTATGGACACCCTGTATATTTAACTTCCTACCTTTACACAGACACGAATCAAATGGTGGCAACCATAATGGCTGCATTCTCTCTCTCTCTCTCTCTCTCTCTCTCTCTCTCTCTCTCTCTCTATATATATATATATATATATATATATATATATATTGTGACGAAGTGGCTTAGAGTATCTGGGTCTGGATACCATTAATACTTGGGGGAAGTAGCCAAAGATCTGTGTCTGGACACCATTAATATTTATTAACCCAAATTGCCAAGTATCTGGTTACTACACTTACCATTTGTACTTGTTAGCGCAAGAGACCCTTTTATTCCTGGGTCTAGGACACCCTTTGTACTTGGGGCACAGTTTGGTCAAACTTGAAAACAAAAGTTTAATTAATTCTTGAATTAATTATTAAGCAAAATTAAATCAAAGTTTATCAAGAAAATTAATTAAATTATAAAGCAATAATTAAATTTGAAATGAAATTTAATTAAACACAAATTAATTTGCAAGTGTTAGATTCAAACAATTACACAGTAGAATATTATTCAAACTAATTAAACAAAATAAAGACAATGCAAAAAAAGCATAATGCATAATATGAAAACAATTAAAGCATTGACAGTACAAACATTAAGCATATAAAATGGACATGTCAAAAGAACAAAGCAAAAGAAAAATGTATAGAAAATTATAATTTTATCCAAACATTGTAAAATAAAACCTTGAAGTGCCCTTCAAAACGTTTGAAAAATACCTGTATATGCAGTTGCAACTCCAATCAAAAGCAAAGGCCTGTTACAATTTCAACCTCTTCAATATTTTCGTGGGCGCCTTCACAAAAATAATATTAATAACACTATGCTCAGATTCCACAAACAACACATACATTAAAACAGTAACTGAGTGACCAGTTCAAATACAAATGTGAGTTACATTACGTTAAATGAAACAGTCTCGCAAACGAGCGATCGCGAGAGAGAACGATACTATCCCTCACGCCAGCAGCTAAGTCTCGGGATCGAATGAAAATTCTCTATGACTCTATTCCTGTAAGTGTGTGGGCATATGGGGCGATTACCATCGAGTTCAAGACGAAAACATATTACGTCATCTCTCTATGTTAAACATGAATAACATCATTGTAGGGAAGGTTCTTGAAGGACTCGATGCTGCCTGGGAGGTCCCTATGCATGTTTGTGCGGATAAAGAAATCAGCTGGCTCAGGCATTCACAAGAGGTGAATAACAAGCTTCTCTGTTACTCTTTCTCTCTGTCTTACATACGTTTTTCCTCTCTCCGCCTTATGTATGTTTAAAAATGAAAAGTTACACTACTTAAAATGTGTTATCTTTAAATGTGGGAATCTGAACACAAAAACATACATTTCATAACATGATACACAGGTTCTGAGGTGAATCAATCATATTACGAAAAAATTATAACTCCATTACAAAACTTACATTATAAGAATATATATATATAAATATATATATATATATATATAGATATATATATATATATATATATATATATATATTACTACTTTCAAAATGCATATATCTCCTCTGTGACTGTACAAAATGTTATGTAGAATTGTGCAACATTTTTTCAGATTCCTAGATAGCTTAGAGATAGGATGTTTTAAATGTGTGTTCAGATTTCGCATTACATATTGTAAAAGAATATATATAACGTAGAATTTAGAAAGAGAGGGATTTTCTTTGTCCATTTGAAACTACGATTGTTTCCCTATTATGTCAGCATTGTAAGATTAGAGGAACTGCGAGATCCATTTAGTTTCCTAATCTGTCAACACGTTTGATAAGCAAGCTCGAATCTTCATTTCTGTTTTGAGAATCTGTCACCATGTGTGATAAGGGCTTCGCCTTCATGTCGATTGAGTAGAGTACGTGTTTTTTTTTAACAGACTGGATTCATACGCATATGTCTTTGCCGAGAGTCACGTGCTGGTTACACATTTTGTGAGTAAAGTTGAGTAAGATTTCGAAGCTTCTGGAAGCATTATTGTCTCAAAACATTTTGTCGTCTCCCTTGTCCAGTTTCCGCAAAGGAAGAGAATTTCATTAGATCTTAGATTCTCAAGGCGTTAACAACTCCCTCTCTCTCTATCGCTCTCTCTCGCTCTCTCTCTCCCTCGACATCCTTGAGATTATATTAACGTAATGTAAATTGGTCACTCGTAACTTGAGAATTTCATATTTGATATTTCTTAGAGTTTATTTAGTGTTAAATAGTGTTTTTTGTGGAATCTGTACAAACATTGTTTCGTAACGGCGCCTGGTTTTGGTAAAGTGAAACAAGACTGCAGCAAAGAAAGAAGTTGGCATACCAAAAAGGTAAAGTGTGTTATATTTTTATTAGTTGCAACTAATATTTAATGGTTATGATGGTTTGGTAAGAAACTAATAACTGATAGGAACAGTGGTTAACTAGTAACTAATAACAGATGGTTACGAAGGTTTGATAAAAACTGATGGTTACAATGTTTTGATTGAAAAGATTTACACTTTTACACATTGCAAATTTTTGTGTTTTGTGTTTGTTTCATTTTGAGCATTTTTTTTTTTCATTTTCTTGTTGAAGTGTGCCTTTTTATTTTGATACTGTCCACATTTTTCTGTATTTTCATTTGCATTCACAATTTAATTGACATAGTTATTTTCATTGCTTAATCATTGCACATTTAATTAAATTTAACACTTGTGAATTAATTTGAATTTAATTAGAATTCTTTTCGAAGTTTTGTTATTGTTTAGCACTTGTGAATTAATTTCTAATTTTCAATTATTGGCCTAACACTTTTGAATTTCAATTGAATGAATTTTCTTGAATTTTGTGATAAATTAATTTAGATTTAATTTTACTTAATTGATTCAAGAATTAATCAAACTTTACTTTGTTTTCAAGTAACAGTAATTTTCCCTGATATTGTGAATTTCACTTATAAATTTTGAATTTAATAAGAAATTTTTGTATTTAGAATTTTTATAAGTATTTCATTTATAACCAACATATTTCCATTAATTATGATTATATTTATGTTAGGTAGAAACATAGAGTGGTAATTGATTTGCTTTCCTTCAATTTACTTGAAGTGACTTAGAATCAGGGAAGTACTTAGACTTCTGAAATCAGGGAAATATTTAGACTTTTACAGTTGTGGATGGAGTGATGTCCTTTGATTAATTTAAATTACTTACAAGATTACCTCACACCGGTTTTGATGAACTTAGTCTGATTTTCTGCAATACTGGTAAGTTGTTAAGGGATCACTGTTGCCTTTAGAGTATTCAGTCGTTTAATACCTGTGATGAGGGTTCAGGTTACTGGCTTTTGTGAGGTAACAGTAAATGAATGGTAAGTGTAGTAACCAGATACTTGGCACTTCGTAACAAAATGTATATATATATATATATATATATATATATATATATATATATATATATATATATATATATATAACTAGTAAGAGGGCTCAAGCTTTACAGATATCACAAGGCGGAGAGGTAAAGGCATGTCTCAGCGTACATAATTTATTGCCGACGTTTCACATCGCTTCGATGCATTTTCAAGGCTGGGAAATTGATAAAAATACAAACATATAAGATCGTCACTGATAAAACACGGTATAATATTTAAAATTGGACACTAAAACAGTTAAAATGTAAAAAATTACTATACCACAACACTAGATTTGAGAGACAACCTACCAGAGTAAAAAAATAAAAAAACACGCACACACAAAACTATACAAAAGACGAGAGACAAAACTTAAGTAAACAAAACAAGTGGTTAGGCTATAAACAACTGAACTGACGAGGACTGGGCATTTAATTCGGGTACACTGGTTTTGATTAAAAT
>NC_087212.1:9979221-10022251 GCF_015104395.2 Macrobrachium nipponense
GTTGTCATGACACCATCGCTACTACTTCCAGAAAAACGGTACCTGTAGTAATATTGTGAGTTGGTCTTTGTCTCATGGTTTTTCAGACACATGACGTTATATAGCACAGTCACACTGTTATTTTGATGTAATGATTTGAGTATATAAGGTAGATTTATATAGGTGTGTTCCTTTATCAACAGATTTCACCCAAGGGCGGCCTGAAGTAGTTGATGATCACAGGTTATGTTTGCTTTGAGCATCACGCAACAGTAAACCTACCGGGAGGACCCAGTGTTTGACGTGTGACACAATGTCAAAATTAGCTTTTACTGTCATATTTGTTAGCCTGGTCTGCGTAGTTTGCGAGGAGTCGAACACGTTTACAGAAGAGCTACTCATTAAGCCCCTGGCGTCCGGGCATATCCAATCTCACTTCGAATTCACAACGAGGTGGAGTGGACCAGAGATTGAATGGTCCATTGAGAATTACAGAGATTTTGGTAAGTTTTCGTGTTAAGGTGGTTTATTCTTTGCTTAAATCTTAATCCAGCGAGGATCGGCGGGCTGTAAGTCTTTTCACTGGAATCTGAGGCCATTTTCCTTTCTTTATTGTAAGAATATACCTATCCTAGCTTAGGGATAGCCTCAATTAATTTAATCATCAGGTACTAGGCTAAACATCGAAGGGGAGTGGCATACCTAACTAGGCGTAGGTAGGACTCTGTGCCCTGACCTGAGCAGAGAGGGCGTCACCCCACCCCCCATAAGTAACACTAAACATCGATCGCATGAAGGTAGGTTCAAATTACCAATGACTGCTATCACCGTCTCCTTACTCTGTTTAGCCTACTACCCCTATAGGGGGAACAACCGACTGGACTAGCTGATCCAGTTTCCTCCGCGTTTGAAGCCACCCTCTGAAAAAGTACTTTAACACGTCCTGACACTGGAGATGGTCCTCAGTCACGAGTTGTTTGTGGTGAGAGGAGCTTGAGACCACTAGTCTCCTTTTGAAGTATTTTCTCCAAAGTTAGAAATTAAGGTCATATTTTAGATTAAACTGAGGGCAATGAAAATTCTGGCTCTATGCAGTGCACACTACCTCCATGACGTTTTCGAAATTTTTACTTACAACTCCGAATATTTAGAAGATTGACGCCATCTCGATGTTTGCGGAGTCGCTTGTGTCAATAAACTTCCCATTCCATGTGCTAAATCCGCACACCACTTGTACCCTTAGACGCTGGGGCACTTTCTTCACAAAAATCGTAAACAATGACTTCCAACCACTACTTTTCCAAGGGAACTACGACTTTTGGTAGAAGAAGAAGAAGCATGCACTAGGTAATTATTTAAATAAATAGTTAAATGGCAGTATAAGGTCATAAATTGCATAAATATTTTTACATATTCATGATTATTAATTTGAAAATATTCATTGTTGAAAAAGTAACTAGATTCCTGACTCAAATATCAACAGTTTTGCTTGTGAACGGTACCTGCGGCGTTCTTCGCGCTCTTCAATTGTTTATCAGTGTTGCCAATTGGTATGTGTACAAAGTAAAGTTGAACTAAATAATGAGTAAAGTAAACAATCAAGGGAATAAAGCTTTGTACCTCATAAACCGTGTACTCGTGCTGCCTGTAACTGTGTTTGTGGAGTGACTGCTTAGGAACCAGGAAGCGCAAAGTAGTTCAAGTGCAATTTCAAGTGAATTAAGACCAAAACATGTATATTACAATCAAATAAGCACTGTGGAGTTTCAGTTGTGATGGTAGTAAGGATAAAACCACCGATTACAAGGCAAAAATGAAAATCATTTCAAACCATGACCTCGGGAATAAGAAGTTTCATATTTTCACTAATATAGGACAACAAAATGTTGTGTGCTGATTACAACTGCAATCTTGAGTAAGATCAATAAACATAACATATATATGCTAACATTGTTCAAATGAGTGCTGGGAAGGCTGGGAAAAATGGTGGCTTTGCTGTGCTTACGAACGGCACCTCATGCGGGTGCCGCCATATTGGATTTCAGAACTGCATTGAAAACATATTTTACGAAATGCTTATTTTAGTTCGTATGGCGCTTTCATATATCACATTATGTTGAGGAAACTTCAATCTTTTGAATGGTATGCTTAAATATGTAATTGTATTCTTGTTTCACCAATTAGATATCGAGTGAATAAGGCTGATCCATGCGATGACAATGGATCCACTGCGATGTTTCCCCCTAGGTTAGGGTAAATGACTGAACAACGACATAGCGGTCACCTCTCTTGAAACGCGGCCACTTCCCGAAAAAGCGCTTAAATTATGCCATTGTTTCGTAATTTAGGAGAAAATGCTTACTTTGAGAGGATTGTGGAGGTCTCTGTTTGCCGCCAGGATGGGCCACAACTCTTGACTGATGCTCATGGCAGCCAATTCAAGTACTTTTTCGGGAAGGTGGCCACATTCCAGGATCGGTGGCTGTTATGTCGCTGTTCGGATCATTTACCCTAGTGTTGGGTAAATATTGCCTTGACAATAAGTTGATCGCTGAATTTCACCTTTTACCTCAATATTTAATTGGTAAAACAGCAAAATTTAAACCTTTTAGGAGTGTAGAGGAATCAGCATGCTTTGTGGAGGTGGGACAAGTCTCACTGATGCTGATTGCAGCACATTTAAATGGGTTTTTGGAAGTGTTCATAGTGCGGTGGAATTATGAAATGTCTCATGGTCCGATAATTTACTGTACATTCTTGCATTCTTTGTCTTGCAAGGCTATGTCCCACCAGTCAAAATTTTTCAGAGGGAGCAGTAGAATGTGAGTAAAAGGTGGGGATCCATTCAAAACTACCCTATCTAACCAAAAGTGCTAGGTCTTGCATGATTGGAGATGGTTAATTACCTCTGAAACATTGCTAACCTTACTTGATATAGCCTATACTGTAACCCCTCCCCTAGGCTAGTTATCATTAGGTAACTGCCCTACTTTGATGATATTGGTGTTGTGGTTAGGGCTTCGGTAACATTGAAGGCTACCACCGAAACCTGGTTCCTGCCAGTTGCTGACCGGGACATTTACCGTCTTTTACATCTTTTGTTTATGTTTATGGTTTTATGTTCATCCCCAAGGTGCTGGTTCAAACATGGCTCCCAGTTAGCATGCAAACACATATTCCACAATCACAGTTATACTGCGTGGATTTTCATTTTAATGATATCTGCTGACAGATTAGATTAGAAAGAGGCTTTTTGTGTTCAGTAAAGGTAATAAGCTGAGCTTTTTAAGATATTGAGTGAAGTTTGAGAGTGAACATGATGAAACTTTATGAAGGCTAGAATTGTACATTTCTATGTTGGATTTTTCTTTTTATGTAGAAATCTGTTTCCTCCTAAAAGAAATTTGATGATTACACTTAACACTGCTACAAGCATTCTGTGACAGATGTTTGGATTTCAGGGAAGAACAGAAATTGAGTGGAGTCCGAAAATATCCTGGAAATTTACCTGGAAAACTTGTGAAGTTTCTACTGGATAAAAAGTTGCCAGAGCATTAAGTCATCAATAAAATTCTTTGCTGTGCCTTACACTCCTGAAGCACTTTCAAAACAACCACAGTTGACTTTGAAAATGATTACTCTTATGTTTTGGTAAATTTTTTTCCTATATTCCATAAAGGGACATTGTATTGATGAGGAATTAAATAATCATGTGTTAACAAAGTAGGGTATGGAGGCCATTAATGTAGGCTTGGTTAGCTGCTGGTACTCGTGCCACCTAGATGGACAGGAAAAGTTTCTTCTTGAGGAGAAATGGAAAGAAAACAAGTCAGTCAGGGTCTGGATAGTAGAATGGGAAATGCAGTAGGGTAAAATTTGACTAGATTTCTGCATGCTAGTTAAGTACCATCAGACTGAACCTAACTCATCCTTGGGCTCTATATCTACCTAACCTGGTGTGTGTTGCTGTGACCCTAGCAGTAAGGTTTTATCCTCTGGCGCATTAGTTTTGCCTACTTTGAATCTTGAAAGGGCTTTGGAAACTAGGTGAAATTTTAGACATTTTTGTAAGAATTTTTTGTATATTTCACTTGAATCTGATTGAATATGATTTATAGCCTTGGCTAAACTATTATTTACATTTGCCATCACATACAAAAGCAGTCTTGCAAAAAACCATCGTAATATAGTAGCTGATAAGCATAAAATCTGGGAAATTGATGGGCTGCTGTACAGTATTCAGATTATTTATCTATGTATGTTTTCATGACATGGAACATTGGTTATTGTTTTAACTTAATAAGCAATTGAGGCATTTCTATATCCTACAGTACTGAGTGTAAAGGATGTTTCTTAATTTTTTTCAGAATTTGCTCATTATGATTTGTTTCCCCGAGCCCTTGGAGAAATTATCGAAGCATATCATGTCCGAGAACTCCACCTGAGTTTAACGCAGGGATTATGGCGGCATCGTATGTGGGGATATCCAGTGATTGATGCACCACCTGGTGCTCAGCTCTGGGTTTGGTTTAATCCCAGTGTAAACAAGTAAGTTTATTTTTCTCTTGAGCAGGATTTAAATGGGAAGTCTGGTAATTTATGTGCTCACCAGTATCAGTTATTACTATATTATTCATTTATATTTAAAATGAATATTTATTGGTCATTGCCTGACTTCTGTGAATGAAGGGAAACTTGTCAAATTTTCACATATTTTAGCTATCTCATATTTATAGTAAATCTTATACTACAGGCAATGCAGGCATTTTCCTTGTCCTTGGGAATGTAGAAAGATGGTCTGTTTTTAGAATGTTACACTTTTTTCTTTTTTTGTGAGGAAAAGTACATATTTGTAAAAGTTTTCTTTTTCATGCAGCTTAGATCAGACATGGAGGGATCTTGTAAATGCATTAAGTGGACTTGTTTGTGCATCGTTAAATTTTATTGACTCCACAAACACAGTTTCTCCAGAACTGAGTTACAGACCGCAGGGACTTGCTGAAGAATGGTAAGTTATGTATGCTGTTTTCTTGTAAGTAAACATGAGGCTTTGGTATTTAAAAGTTATTCATAAATGCTTGATATTCTTAAAGATATAACTTGACAGAAGGAAAAAGAAAAACTGTCTAAGAATGAGGAGTCCAAAATCAAAAGAGCATGGCAAAAATTAGGTGTGTATTTCCACTAAATTGAAGCTGAACCTGTTAGAAACTTTCAAGAAGGTAGATGAAATTATGTATAGTTTTAGTACTATAAAACAGTGTAATCAGACCACTTTCCAGTTAATTATACTATGAATTAAAATTTTAGCTAACCAGACCACTTTTCAGTTGGTGATAAGCAGCTTATTTACTTAAACTCTTGCTTAGGTTCTGTAGTACCAACAGCAAACTTTGATTTTATCATCATGATTGTCATGACATTGTGGTAGGGGAATAGCAGTACTAATTTTAACCATTGTTAGAATGCTTTATAGATAAGGAAATTAAGATATTATTGTAATATTTATTTTTCTTAATACAGATAAGTTTATTAGAGTCCTAAAGCTGAGGTTCTATATGATAAGGGATATGCTTATAGCCTTAGAGATATGTCATATTCTACTGATCCAGCACCTATGGTTCAAAGTTACTATAAAATCTCTGTAACCAAGTTTGTCTGAAGACTAATATGAAACGTGTTTGAAAGTTCTGCAATTTGTTGCATGCTTTGGTTCATCAAATAGAATAATTGATATATAGAATACAATAGAAATTTTGGCTGAGAAAAATTTTGCATTACTACATTAGATGTGTCCCCTCAGTGGATTGAATAGTATGTAGTTTTCCATTAACTTGAATCATTCTTGTTAAGAGTTACAAGTGTAGAGCTACAAAACACATTTTAAAGTATTGGCATATCTTTTAGTTACCATTATTTAATTGAAATGATTATCATTTTAAAGATTTTTTTGAAATTTTTCCTAAAGTAGTCAGTCCCATTGATATTTTCTGTAATTACAGTAGGTTTCTTATTTTTCAGTTAAGTTATAGGTATACATAATATTAAAAAGTATTGTAATGTCCCTTTTGTATTGTAGGTATTCATCCAATTCGTCATACTTGCGATATGCTGCTCTTCCCAGGGAAAATGTCTGTACTGAGAATCTAACCCCATGGAAGAAACTTTTACCCTGTGATACCAAGGTGAATTTGAATTACTTTGATTATCAGTATATAAATCGGTGATTTGTTATCTTATAGCCCTCAGTTTGTGTATTTTGTTTGCTGAAGTTTATATGCAAGTACGTATGTTTTTCATACTGAAAATGTAACTTATTTTTTCATCCATGTTTAGCCCTTGATTATATAACACTTTACTGGTTAGCCCTACAACAGTTTAGAATTATCTGTGGTTTTCTTTTCTTAATATTCTGTACTCTAGAACTTACTTAGTTGTTATCTGTCAAGAAATTATTTACAGAAGATAAGTACAGTGATGGAATTTTGGAAGACAATTGAGAGCTGTTTGTTTCATGAAGCATGGGAAGAATGTCATCAAATTATTTTCATTTGAAAAATTAACATTTGATTACGAGGATAATTCCTCTAATTTTATATTTTCTAGTATTGGAGTCAGTAGTAATTAGACTACCTACCTTTAGATATATAAAGAAGTTAATGCCTTCCAGGGGGTTTTGAGGGGAGCTGAAGTTTCCCCCTGTTTTAGAAAATATAGCTGCTGTGGTACTGTACTTATAGCATAGCATACATCATCATACATACCATATCAGTCCTGTAGCAATGGTGATATGTTTTCAGAGTGGGCTTTCAATGCTTCTCCACCCAACACCACTGTACACTGCGCATTATCATGCTTTATCGATCCATCTACGGCCTACTTGCAAAGTAAGTGTTCTGTTACATTATTTTATGCTCCTGAAAAGAGAAATCTGTTGCTAATTAGTAAATGACTTATTTCTGTATATAATCTGATTTTATGTTAAACTAGGGTAATATTCTAGCTTTGTTTTCCTTTTGTAAGATAAATTGTATGCTTACAAGACCATTTGTTTTACAGGACAAAGAATGTACTTCATCACAACTTGAATTAGTCCAGGCATTATCTCTCGTTCAGGACCCCACAGTATCAATGAATGGACACCAGGACTGGAGTTTGCATCACCTATTTTCAGCTCCTCTGGTTTCTGTGTGTCCTTTGGCTTCAAAATCTATGATATATGTGGATGTAACCAGTAATGTAAGTCAGCTATTGGTGCTGGATTGTTGTACGTAAAGTTTGTTCTAAAAGGACTATGTTTTCATTGTTCTCTGGATATATTTGAACAAAGTTTATACAAAATGACCTCTTATTTCAGGCTTCAGCATTAGTCTTTGGTTTACCAATACATCATGTATTGTCAGTTTCTCCCTTCATTTAGTTAGATGTTAAATAAGTCGGCTCCCCCTCACCCCACCTCCACCCCCCACTCTCTCCTGACTTGTGCTCTTTTTGCCTGAGCTCTTGTCTGTCTAGTTCTTCATTTGTCCTCTTTTCCCATCATTTCTTGAACCATCCTATATGTCCTGCACTGCTACTTCCGTCTACACTGCTTTTTTAATCATCTGTTCCCTGTATTTTTACGTCACATATCCAACCATCTCAGTCTTTGAGTTCTTAGCCTTTTTCCTTATTTTGTAAGTGCTACATTTTGTCATGTTTATTTATATTTATTTTCTTGATATGCAATTGGGAACTTGGTTTCAACTAATTGTACACACTTTATTCGTAATTTCTTCTTATTCACTTACACTTAGGTACAGTACTGCATGTATAACTCTTGAATGGGAGAGAACAGAATGAACATACAAAAGAGTTGTTCCATAAAGCGTCACTTTTTTCATAAGATTATAATTGTTCTGTGCATCAGTTTTGAGACTGTTTTCCTTACTCAAGACATTTTCAGTGGTGTACAGTCAGTGTGTAAAGATCTGTAGCAGTTGTTACTTAACAATATGTGCTAGTTATGCTGGTGTAGGCACATTTGAATGGAAATACTACGTACTCAAGAAATTTTCTTTGTGCATGTTGTAATACAGAGCTTATCTTTCACAGGGTAAGGAGGACTTTTCACTGTTCCCCAAACCAGATTCTGTCCAAGAAAGCGGATCAGGCCTAAGTTTAAGAAAGTATGGAATTTACGACATCAGGAAGACAGAATCTGGAGAGCCCTTTAACCTTGAGGCTCATTATAAGTCCCGCCATATCTATGGATTCATAACTTCTCCTGTCCTCCATGTCTCCAGGTTTATTACAGGTAATTCACTGCTTTTTGTTTCTAGGGTTTATTGGGTATGGATAGTATGGGATTTTTGTATCTGTTTTGTGGAGAAGTGTTACTGGATGTAGCTCATATAGGAGACTTAACATTTACTGCGTGCCTAGCTTTCCCCTCTGTCCCCTATATTTTTTTACATTTTCTTTGGCCTTTTTCAGTCTAACTTTTCAACCTCTGTAGCATCACCATGGTCAAATTTTACCCTTTCCTTTAAGAACATATCTGTGTGGGGTCTCCTTTGTATCATATACCTTGTTATGCACCTACTTTATCAGATTGAAAAATGTAAAACATTGTTAATTTGTCCTATGTTCTTTGCATGTAGGAGGTGGTGTTTGCCTCTTGCTTCCCAGATTATGTGAGAAAGTAGCTCGTTTTGCTGGAAATACTGTCATTCACATCTATTTTTGTGTGGCTTTATGTGCTTTTTATTGTAAGGCCCATGATTACAATTTTTATAACCATTTCTTAAAGAGGTTCCTATCAAGGGGTGTTTCATCTTGTTTACACAGCAGAACCTTTTTTAGGACCAGAGGGTTAGGGCTGTGATTAGATTAAACATTCTTATCATTAAATCTCTCTGTAGTTGATGTGTGGAGAGGGAAAACCAGAGACTCAGTTATGTGAAGTTTTTTCATCTCATAACCCTTAAAATTTAGAACTGACTTGTAGTTATATGCGTAGAAATTTTTTCTGCATCTCGGCTTTTTAGAAAACTTTCCAGTCATTGAAAGATGAGATTTTGTACATTCAACTTACCTGTTCAGATATATACTTAGCTATAGACTCCGTCGTCCCCGACAGAAATTCAAATTTCGCGGCACACGCTACAGGTAGGTCAGGTGATCTACCCCTCAACCCGCTGCTGGGTGGCGGGACTAGGAACCATTCCCGTTTTCTAATCAGATTTTCTCTGTTGCCGGTTCCGACAACATTGTTGTTGGTTCCTCCTGACCTGATTTTCGCTTTTCGTTCGCCTTCGATCATCTGGACTGTCTTTTTTGGTGAAGTATTGGATCGTTGGATTGGCATACGTTTTTGTGGACTGTTTTTGATTACGCTTTGGATTTTTCTTATAATGTCAGACTCTTCTTATGTAATTAGAGTGTGTATGAATGAGGGGTGTAATGTGAGGCAGCTTAGAGTAAAAGCGCATGAGGTAAGAGCCATATGCGACTTTCTCTATCTTTCCATAGAAATGTCTATGAAGGATATTCTGGCTGCCACGTACTGGAGATGCAACTCTGTATTTGCATCCCACTACTTGAAGGACGTAAGGGTGACTTACGAAAATGCTTCTCACTAGGGCCATACGTATCTGCGGATTCGGTGCTGGGACAGGGAGCTGATTCTAATCCTTAATAGTTTAGTTAGTTTTTATTTGTGGTGATGTGTTTTTATGGTTTTTTGAAAGAATGTTTGGGATAACTTCTTTCAATTGTAGTTCTAACCTGGGTTAGAGGGTCAGGTGGTCGGGATTGGCTTTGTGCTCCTTGATATTGCCAGAGGCAAGAGGTTTTGTCATATAAGTGGAATAGCACCCATTGACAAAGATCCTCAAGGTTCGGTTGCGTAAGTGGATAAGATCCCATTGACAGATCCGCAAGAACTCTCAGCTATAGGTCACTACCTCGCTGAGGCTCTTGAGGCGAAGCAGGCTCTTAGACAGTAGCCATGAAGTCTTCTGCCAAATCAGGTAAGAACCAAGGTTTTTAACGTACAACATGTGTTGTTTCCTGTTTATTAATAGTTTAGCTGTCTCTTACCCTCCACCAAGGGTGCCAATCAGCTAAGTATATATCTGACAGGTAAGTTGAATGTACAAAATGATATTGTTATGTTACAATAAAGTTTTGTACATACTTACCTGGAGATATATACGATTAATGGCCGCCCAGCCTCCCCTCAGGAGACAGGTGGAAGAGAAAATCTGATTAGGAAACGGGAATGGTTCCTAGTCCCGCCACCCAGCGGCGGGAGGGTAGATCACCTGACCTACCTGTAGCGTGTCCCGCGAAATTTGAATTTCGGTCGGGGACGACGGAGTCTGTAGCTAAGTATATATCTGCCAGGTAAGTATGTACAATACTTTATTGTAACATAACAATATCATCTTTAAACAGTACCATTTATAAATTTTTTTATTCTCATCTAAGGTAAGAAAGACTTGAGAGTTTTACTCGTCCAATAAATCTTACTGTTGATAAGAACTTGTCCTATGAATTGATTTCTTATAAAGGGATGTTTGGTAAAAAAATGGGGAATGAGACTTTTGGCGTAGCCCATTTGGCGTCGCTGTTTCGGCTTGGCCGATTCGGCGTAGCCGATTTGGCATATAGAAATTTTCGGAGGAGAGACTGTTAGGCGTTCAAATGACTACTTTGTCGCTGTAAACGACATTTAGCCATCAAATAGATACTTCGTCGTTATAGCGCAATTAGCTTCCTCATTTTAACAATTGTTTAACAATTGAACAATTGTTTTTTTGTTTTTGTTTACATTTACTTTTTGGTAGCTTTAGAATTTTCAGTCGTCTAAGCCCTATTGTACGAAATGGAAGGAGATATTTTAACAAAACGTGGAAGAAGCAAAGTGATTCACGATGGATACCTTTTTATTATTGATGGAACGAGCAAGAGGGATTCTGAATTAAAATTCTGGCGATGTGAACAGAAAGATCGGTGTAAAGTAAGATTACATATGAAGGATGGAAAAGTGATTCGCCAGTGAATCAACATACCCATGAACCATCTGCTGCAAAAGTAGAAGTTGAAAAGTTGAAAACAAATATTAAGAAAAGAAGTGCTGAAACGCTGGAGCCACCAACCGTTGTAGTAAATGAATGTTTAACTGGCACCTCTCAAGCAAAGCTTTAACCATAGGGCCTGACTTGCCTGCAATGCAAAACTTAGTTACTAGGAAACATAAAAGTTATTAAACAAAGCGCCAGCTAACCTAACTCTTTATTTGGAGCAATTAGTTATACCGAGTCCTATACACTGTATGTTCCCCAACTGGGTATGGAAGAAAAATTCCTATTGGGAGACACAGGAGAAGGCAGTAATAGAATAATTTGGAAGAATAAGCTGGCTTCAGCATTTAGTCTTCTCAGAAATTTGGTTTGCCGATGAAACTTTCACTTGCGCCAAGTCTTTTTCATCAAGTATGTTATATCGGCTAAGAAGCATGATGGAGTTATTCCTATAGTTTATGCTCTTCTTCCTAACAATCAAAGATTAACTTATTCTCGTTATTTGAGTTACTTAAAACCAGCGAACCAAATTTGAGAGCAGTTTCTATAATTTTGTGATTTTGAGCAAGCTGCCATTTATGCCTTTCAAGATGCATTTCCCACCTGCTCGAATTAAAGGATGTTTTTTCCATCTAGCCCAAAACATCCACAGACATCTTGTTTCATTGGGTTTATCGAATCGCTATAAACCAACTCGGACTTTGCGTTATGGGCTAAAATGATTATAGCGCTCGCCTGTGGGAACATTAGAAAAGATGGGACTCAATACATGGATACACTAGCAGCGGGTCTTCCAGACGAGCTAATACCCTTGTTCCATTGGTTCGAAGACGCTTATATTGGAGGACAGAATAGGGGTCGAAATGCAGGAATGAACCCTATGTTTTCTCCCGAGATCTGGAGCCTTTATGAACACACTGTAAATGATGAAGATCGCACTAACAAAACACACTGAAGCGCCAATCAGCAGTCTACAGTTCGAACTACGAATGCATCATCCTTTCCATACTGGAAATTTATTGATGCCTGAGGAAAGTTCAGAAAGGACGTGTGAATTTCTAAGAAAAATTAATCGCTGGATATCCACCTCCCAAAGCTAAAGAAATATAAAAATGCTGATGAAAGAATAAAAAAAATAGTAATGGAAGTTGAGTCATCAGAGCCTATTGAATTCCTGAAGGGTATTGCTCATAATTACGAAATGAAAAATTAATTCCTAAGGTTAAAAAAACTACTAAATTTCCTTATTCTCTAAGTGAATAAAATTTATATTTTTTCCCAATTCAAGTTTTTTATTTACATTATTCCACTAGTCTTTTAATAATGTAAAATTTTTTACTGTTTTATTTTTCTGAATAAAGTTCAGAAAGGACGTGTTGCATTTCTAGAAAAATTAATCGAACAAAGACGTCGAAACAATCTGACTCCTAAACGGCTACGCCGAATAGTGCTATTAGTTTTCTGACGCCGAATCGGCCAAGCCGAAATGGCAGCGCCAAATGGGCTATGCCGAAACGTAGTAAACCCCAAAAAATGATCATGTATATAAGAAAAATGGAGTACGTAATTTAAAAAATCTTGAAATGTTTTATCAACAAAGGCCTCTATTAATGTTTGATGTATGTTCATTTATAAATTCACTTTATTATCTGGTGGTAATGGTCAGTTACTATATTCAATTCAGGATACGGGCAGGAGAGCGGAAGCATAACTGTTAAATTTACAAACACAGGCTCTGAGGCTCTTACATTAGTGTATTTGGAGGTCTTACCATGGTATTTACGACTGTTTCTTCACACGTCTCATGACCAAGATCAGCCATGTGAGTTGTCTTTTTATTTCTTTGAGGATTTGGTGACTGTTTTTGTAGTAAGGGGATAAGTGATAAGTACTATTTAGGTGCATCCTGATACTTTAAGGGCTAGCCTGTATTTGTAAAAAGCAACTACGTTTTCAGGTTCCTAGGTGCCTAGTTCATGATACTTATTATTCATCTGTATTTGTTTCTTGTTATCAGGGGTATGTTGAACAGTAAGAAATATAGTATTGAATTAATATTATTACAAAATAACCCATTACTTTATTTATTATAGCTTAAATCTGCTGTAGTGCAATTTTCAGATATATTCTCAAAGCAGAAGAAGAAGTAGAGTTTATTTAGCATTGGCAAGCGTAGAACTCTTATATTGCTTGACACGGAAATTGAAGAAATTATGACACAAATTCATATTGAAAAGGACGGTATACAGTAATGTTTGACATTTGTATTAGGAGGATTCTTTATATTTATAGGATACTTTATATTTATTTTGTTCTCTTGTAGTGTATGTCTCTAAGCTAGCTACTGCCGTCGACCGTGAACGTGGCTGGCTCTATGAAGCAGTGGTTGAAGTAGATGGGAAATCCACTGTAGAGTTAAGCCTAGAATTTTCTCGGGCCCTTTTGAAATGGCTGGAATACCCACCAGATGCAAACCATGGATTCTACATACCAGCAGCAACTATTTCAGCAGTTCTCCCAGCTCCCAAGAATGTGTCAGTCAATAATCTTCGAGGAAGTAGTCTCAGAGAAAAGTAAGTTCTTTATAATTTCATACGCTATACTACATGGAGTGCTGTGGGAAAAATTTAAGTTTGGTATCATTATTATACATAATTTTAATAAGATCAATGAGTCAAATTTCCAGACTCTTAGAGGACTTGCATGAATATGATGGCAATTGAAGCAGGTTGATGTTAATGAAGTTGGTTAGTTAGATTGGAAGAGACCAAAAGAACAAATTAAAATAAAAGGAAGAAAGCTGTGTTCCTGGAGGCTTAGGGGACACTGTAAAGAACCATGGGTCATATATAACTACAAGTACGTTATTTCAAATATTGGGTGACCACATGTGTGGCAAAGAGGTGAGACTTTTAATAAAAATGCTTATAATCATCACCTCCAACACTGTGTGATGCCGTGTCCCACTGGGATTTCTGTACTCTTATCTTTCATGTGTTTTATCTGCTGTTCAGGAGAGTTCGTTCATTAGTGCATAGCAAACTATAAGTCTCGTGTTACAATATATTAATTCAAACTGTGTGAGAAGTAATACACTGCCCACTGCTCTCCAGTCGGTGCCGTTTTTTTACCATTTGGCGGTAAGTCTATGACTACTCTTCAGCCAGTTTTCCATCTTCTCTTTCTGTATGTATATATATCCATCACCCAATCCAGTCTTTTCCCATTCCATTGCACTAATATTCACAGACTGCTAAGATGTCCAGTCCACTTCTCTGGAATTCATATTCTTCCTGTACTATGTTTAAAATTTAAATTAAACCCATCCATAATCATTGCAGAATCCATGGAGGATTCAGCAGCTTTACACTATAAGATAAACCAGTTCCTTGTAGTGCTCAGCATTTAGATGAATAAGGCAACAACCACTGCCCTTTCCTGTTGATCATCCAAGGTTATCAACCATGGAACCACCCGAGTTGAAGCTAAGAGACAAAGCCCACAATGCTTTAACCCTATTTTTGTTCCGACACGGCATACAAACCTTCGGTTCCCTTTTACAATAGGAAGATACTAGCGGCAGCTGGATAGGTCGTAAGCTTTCGAACAAGGGGTTCGGTAGTTAACTGCTTGTCCGACAGGCGCGCGCGCGCGACTGGGAGGTAAACAAATCACTTTTGCTTTCGGCCTCACAGTGGATGGACGTGTGTGTTCGCTCTCTGCCCGCTGCTCGTCGTTTGCTTTCTAGTTGTTTGTAATTGTGTATGAAAGATTGTAAGGTACAGTATTCTCTCTTTTCATATTAATTACGCTGAATTCATTAATGATGGAATCTCCGCGCCTCGCTACCCAAGGAGACTTTGGCCCGGGTACCGAAGGGCGCAAATGTGGGAAAATTCAGATCTTTTCCCGAGATAGACCCTCATGTTTTGTGTGCTCGGTGCCGGGGCGCGAATGCACCCGGGCAGAGCCCATGTGATGTTTGTATGGACTGGTCGGAGGCGCAGTGGACATTGTATGAGGGCAGGAAGAAGCGAAGGCCTGCAAAGGAGTCGTCGGAAAGCTCTCCCGCGACTCCTTTGGTGACGGACACTTCGTCTTCTTTCCTGCCGCCCGCCCTCAACTTCCACGTCTCGCGCCTTCCCCTTCGGGGGGGGGGGTGTCTGGGTCCTTCTCCTCTCCCGAGTGTCGAGTGTGGAGGAGGGCGCTAGATACCCCGACGTAGAGTTGTACTCTGGGTCCTCTATCCGCTCGTCTTCGCGCGAGCGGGTAGAGGATCCTCCTAATCACCCGACTTTGTTTTGCCTCCTCAGGTGCGGTTGCCGTGAAGGATGACCTCGGACAGGTGTGGGCGTCGTTGGGACTGCAGGGCGTGCGAGTGTCCAGGGGCTGCTCTATCATCTCGCTGGCTCCGTGGCGGTTACGCACGCTACGGTAACGACCCTGACAACACCTGGCTACGCGTCACCTCCTCACCTGGTGTACACCCAGCACGCGATCTCTGTAACACCAACAACATCGGTGCAGGGGCCAGTCGCCGTAACTCGGGGGGGAGTGTGATGCCAAGCCACCTGGGTTTTGCCGTGCTGCCGCGACCGGACTTCATGTGCCCGAAGAGCTCGCCCCCTGGACCTCCCACCGGTACCGATGACGTCTGTGCCGCTGGCTCGACCAGCTGTATCTCGCCGTACCTGCCGTGACCACCGCTGCTGTTCCTGTTCCTGATCCTGCCGTGTCTGCTGCCGTTCCTGTGATGCCCCGCACCTGCTGATGTCGTTCCCGTTCCTGGCGCCGCTGCTCCCGATGCTGGTCTGTTCGGACAGGTACGTCCGGGCCCTGTTGCTTCGGCAACAGCAGCCCCGGCTCCGTCCTGGATGACAGACCTGACATCGGTCCTGAGGAGGTTGACGAAGAAGAAGAAGAAGAGGAGGAGGAAGTGTCGTCGTCGTCTTCATCGTCTTCTTCGTCGTCGTCGTCTGCTGCCTCCTTCCCCTTCTTCTTCTAAGGCTCCCCCGCCCTAAGAAGAAGAAGGTCGCCTCCCCCCCCCCTAAGAAGTCTTCTTCGGGAGCTTCTAAGGGCCCGTCTCGCTCTGGTGAGACGGGGGTTCTTCCGCTGGTCGCCCTGCTCCTTCGGGAGCAGGACCCGTCTCTTCTCCCGCAAGGAAGAAGACTACGGGGACAGAGGGGCGCCGGCTAACACCGGCACTTCCTCACCTGCTGTCAGTGGTTCGGCCACAGCAGCAGGATCCGTCTCGGCCGCGCGTTCGCGAGATGGTACCGAGTGTACGGTCGCCTACCAGCGACCCCGTGCAGCCAGGAAACCAGACCTCTGAGTCCGCTCAGCGTCCGGTTCACGGCACGGAGCGGAAGACTGGTACAGCCGCTCACGCGACTCTCACCAGACCAAGCTCTCGCTCTCCATGCGGCGAGCAGCTGGCTACCGGGCGGACGTGACGGTCCATGACCGGCCACGGGCTGAGGCTGGGAAGAGGTCCCCCCGTTCGCCGGCACCAGCCACGGCTGGTACCAGCGAACTGACGCACCGTGAGACACGCAACCGGTCTCACCGTGACAGTGGAGCTCGCCGGTCGACCTGACCGTCGCTTCACAGAGAGCGATCGGGTGGTACGGCGACCAGCACCAGCTCCTCTTGACACACGAGACCGGGGCCGCTGTTCTCGGTCCAGCCGTTCTCCACAGCGAGACCGGCTCGATAGGTCCTTGCAGCTCGATCGCCACCAGCGGGTTGACGATCGCCCTGCAGTCCTCCAAGCCCGCTGGTTCTGCCAGCGAGCGGGAGAGAGCGTCAGGTCTGCCTCTCCCATACCTTCACCTCCTCGGGTTACACCGGGAGGGGCGAGGTATTGAGGAGTGATCGTGAAGGGTGCGCCCTTCAGGATCCCGCCACGTCGTCGTACGTACCAGGCTCGGTTCTCGGACCAGCCAGGTCTTACGCACAGGTGGCTGGAGGAGACCGAGAGGGGGCTGTCGCTGCTCCTCCCCTTGAGGGAGGAGGGTCTCGGGAGGTGCTCCTGTTTGAGGGACTGGACGGTCCGACTCCACAGGATGCTATCACTCCTGAGATCCAGAGGAACTTTGCCGAGGTTATTGCGCTGATTCGTCAGCACAACGACCTCGGGGAAGGATCGCCGCTCCCACCATCCGAGCCCACGTCCCGGCTCGAGTCGTTCTGGGGCCCCCGGGGCGAAGAGGGAACCCAGACCGACGGTGGGTTTGCCGCGGTCAGAGCTGGCTGACTCAGTGCTGGACCAAGTTGAATCGCTTGTCTCTGGACAGGACGGTTCGCTGAAGTCTGGCAGGTCTAGCAAGCTACTTCCACCTCCTCTGCTACGACAGCGGCGGTTTTACGTCCGTCCTCATGAGGATCCAATGCCGCCCAAACAGGTGAAACCCGGAGTTAGCGAGGCTGACTCCGGGTGTGTCTCTGCAGCAGCTCCTGTCCGAGAACCTGTGGTTCTCGCAGCAAGAGGCACTAGGCCTGGAATCTACCGCCATGGCAGCTTTCCAGGCCGTCTCCTGGCTAGATCTGTGGTCCCTCACAGTATCTAAGGTCGCAGCCAACTCCGGGGGAATTTCTCCCGAAGATGACTCGGCCTTCAGGAGAATTTGCCAGTCTGGGGGAAGAGCCATCTCTTTCCTTGCCCACCAGACGGTGAACCTGTGGGCCAACCTGGTTCTCCGACGAAGGGACGCTGTCCTTACTCGGGTCTCCAGGGCGGCCGGGCGTGAAGCGGCATTGGGACTTCGAAACGGACCTCTACGGAGTTCCACGTCTCTCTTCCCAGGAGAGATGGTGGACGCTGCGGTGGACAGACGGCGCACTGATGACAGTGACCGTCTAGTTCACCAGGCAGTCTCGAAGGCTTCTGGGCAGCCTCGGACTGCGGCCAAGTCTAAGAGCTCGGCTAGCGCTTCCTCGGCTGCTAAGACGGTTGCTGCGTCGAAGCCCCGAGGAATGACTCTGTCTTCTTCGACTTCTGGCAAGGGGGGCCGTAACCAGCCCTCCTCCCAGCCCTCCTCATCCCGTGGAGGCTCTGGGAAGAAGTCGAAGAAAGGGGGGAAACGCTAGGGACGGCGTTCCCCCTCACCTGCTGCCGGAAGTGGGGGGGTGCCTGGCCAGCCATTGGGCAACTTGGCAGCGCTACGGCGCCGAGACCTGGATAGTAGATGTCCTTCGGGAGGGATATCTATTACCCTTCGAATCTCGGCCACCCCTCACCTCCAACCCGGTCCAACAGCAGTCGACGTCCCCGGGTCACCGAAGGACGTAGCACTCAGGACAGGAGATCAAGACCATGCTGAGCAAGAGAGCTGTAGAGATCGTTACGGATCAGTCACCGGGCTTTTACAGTCGACTCTTCCTGGTGGAAAAAGTCTACGGGAGGCTGGCGCCCGGTGATAGATCTCTCTCCCCTGAACCGGTTTGTTCGCCAGACCCGGTTCACGATGGAGACGGCACGCTCAGTGCTCGACTCCATCAGGGAGAACGATTTCATGCTTTCAGTGGACTTGAAGGATGCGTATTTCCAAACAATACCCATTCATCAGTCCTCCAGAAAGTACCTCCGCTTCATCCTCGACGGGACGGTGTAGCAGTTCAGGGCACTGTGCGTTCGGTCTCTCACCGCCCCACAGGTGTTCACGCGAGTGTTCACTCTGGTGTCTGCTTGGGCCCATTCGCACGGGATACGTCTGATGAGGTATCTCGACGATTGGTTAGTCCTGGCGAGCTCCCGCTCGCAGTTGCTACAGGACAGGGATCGGCTGCTCGAGTTCTGTCGCGATCTGGGGATCGTTGTGAACTTCGAGAAGTCCGATCTCGAGCCCAAGCAGAGGTGAAGTACCTGGTATGCTGATCGACACGGTAGCAGGGCGAGTCTTCCCCGCAGACTCGCGGATCAGGCAGATTCAGGGAGGCAGCCGACCAGTTCCTGTCTCGGCAGGAACAGGTAGCTCAGCGATGGCAAGTCGTGATCGGTACACCTGTCGTCACTCGAGAAGTTAGTCCCTCACGGGCGCTTCACCTGCGGTCTCTTCAGTGGAGACTAAAGGAGAGTTGGTCAACAGGCGACGGATCCCCCAAGATTTCCAGTGTCACTGACACAGGAGGTGAGGCAGGACCTAGCCTGGTGGCTCGACGACAGGAACCTCTTAAGAGGAGTGCCTCTGCGCACTATCCCCCCCCGGACATGTCGCTGTTCTCAAGACGCATCGACCGAGGGATGGGGCGCCACACCTGGAGGAGTTCTGACTTCAGGAGTGTGGGACGAGAACGACAAGCACCTTCACATCAATGTACTGGAACTCAAGGCAGCGTTCCTCGCTCTCCAAGAGTTTTCAGGACCGCTTGATGGGACACTCAGTGTGTTGATGTGCGACAACACCACGGTGGTGGCTTACGTCAACACAGGGGGGCCTAGTGTCCCTCCCGTTGTACCAGTTGACACGGCAGGTGCACGAGTGGGCTCAGCACACTCATAGAGCTGTCGGCACGCTACATTCCAGGGAAGAGGAATGTAGTAGCAGACACGCTCAGCCGTCGGGATCAGGTGATAGGGACCGAATGGTCTCTACACCAGGACGTGGCGGAAAGGCTCTTCGACCTGTGGGGGCGACCAGTCGTGGATCTGTTCGCCACCCGGCACAACAGGAAGCTCCAGGTGTTCTTCTCGGCCGTGCCGGACCCATGGGCAGCTGCAGAGGACGCTCTTCAACATCCGTGGGACAAACCTCTTCGCCTATGCCTTTCCTTTCCCCGTTCAGCCTGATTCGCAAGGTGATCAGTCGAGCGCTGGTCACCCCGAATCTCAGGATGATCCTGGTGGCTCCCAAATGGCCACAGGCCATTTGGTATCCGGACCTGCTGGCTCTTCTCGCAGGAGAACCGAGAGAGATTCCCCCTTGGCACAACCTTCTCGCCCAGCCACACGTCGAGCGGTACCACCGAGCAGTCCAGTCCCTACGTCTTCACGGCTGGCGTGTTATCCACCATCTCTTTGCGAACGAGAGGCTTTTCGCGTAGCGCAGCAACAGAGATGGCTGGAAAGTCCGTCAGTCCTCTGCCGATGTGTACAGGGGAGTGGGCCGTCTTCTGTGGTTGGTGTCGTAGACGGGGTCTATCTCCATCTCAGAGCCACTCTTCAGCAGGTAGCGGATTTCCTCGTTTTTCTTCGCCGAGAAGAAGCTCCTTTCAGTCCCCACAGTGAAAGGATACAGAGCCGCCTTGGCGCTCGTCCTGAAACTGAGGGGGTTGACATCTCGAACTCGTTCGAGATCTCCTTGCTGATGAGGAGCTTCGAGAGGGTCTTGCCCACCCAAGGGAACTCAGGCCCCCTGCGTGGGACGTGACTTTTCTCGTCCTTAGGAGTCTGACTCGAACACCTGTTCGAGCCACTCCGAGAGTCGTCAGACAGGGATCTGACCCTCAAGACCCTCTTCTTGCTGGCCCTGGCATCGGCGAAGAGAGTAGGGGAACTTCATGGTCTTTCCTATGTGTACGACACTCCAGGGGATGGGGATCCGTGACGGCTCGATTTCGTCCCGAACTTCGTTGCGAAGACTCAGAAACCGTCAGTCCCTGATGACAGGTTCGAGTCATTCACGATTCCCTCCCTATTGGACTTCACCGATAATGATGCGGATGAGATGCTGCTTTGTCCTGTGAGGGCGCTAACGGCGCTATCTGAAGAGAACTCGTCACCTCAGGCCTGAGTGTCGACGCCTCTTCGTTAGCACCGGGGGTCACCAAGAAAGAAGTATCCAAGAACACTCTTTCATTCTGGCATGCGTGAGGTCATCAGGAGGGCGTATGAGGCTGATGGTATGACGACATCCGTACGTCCCTCCGAGAGCTCACGAAGTCATTAAGTATTGGCCCCTCGTTGGCGTTTCGCAAGAACTTCTCTGTTGTCGCATGGTCCTGAAGGCAGGGGTCTGGTCTAACCAGACTACCTTTACGTCCTTCTACCTTCGGGATATTGCCCACAGGTCCTTGGATACCTTTTCCTTGGGACCCGTGGTGGCTGCTCAACAAGTTGTGTAGCTAACCCAGACCCTCGCAGGCTGAACAGCATCGAGTCCTGGTGTGACTGTGTGGATGGATGTGTGAGTGAGTGAGTGACTGGCTCTCTCTTCCCATCTTTTCCTTCCCCTCTACCTGTGGGCAGAGGGCCATGGTCGTCACTACGCTGGATGAGGACGAGATGCAGGTGGGAGCTATATGACAGAGCCCCATCCTATCCCTTTCACTAGGGATAGGAGCAGAATATCCACCACTTTCCTTCTGCAAGGGGGGAAGTGGATGCCTACAAGAGTCAAACCCATGGCTTTATATTTGCTCCTGTACAGGAACAAGTTCTTGCATTGCTGGTACTAAGAGATGCGCATGCCCCTCCCTTAGTACTCGTCCAGAGGTCTGACCATTGATCCTGCGGTGCACACCCCGATCAATCGGACGAGGCTTGGATCCCTCCCTCGCTCTTACGACCAGGGAGGCTTCCAAGGTAGGGTGAACACCAGTCTGTTCACAAAGACTCAGATTCCACCCACCAAGAGTGAGTCTTCCTATTGTAAAAGGACCGAAGGTTTGTATGCCGTGTCGGAACAAATGACAATTTGTCCAAAATTGCATTTTCCTAACTATACAAACCTGAGGTCCTTTTACACATAGCCCCACCTCATGCCACCCCTCACTCTGCAGTTTTTGCTTGGGCCAAAGCAAAAGTGATTTGTTTACCTCCCAGTCGCGCAAAAGCGCGCGCGCCTGTCGGACAAGCAGTTAACTACCGAACCCCTTGTTCGAAAAGCTTACGACCTATCCAGCTGCGCTAGTATCTTCCTATTGTAAAAAAGGACCTCAGTTTGGTATAGTTAGGAAAAAATGCAATTTTGGACAAATTGTCATATCATCATGTTTCCAGAGAATTTTGGTACTCATCCTGAGCAAGACCACCTTTTTTTTTCATTGGTGGTTTAATCTAGGTACGACTAGTTGGGCCAACTGGATTTGGTGCTCAACGTAGTGGCAGATGCGCAGCTTCGTGAAGGCCTTTAGATATACCTCATGTTACCCAGTTAACAATCTTGACTAGGACTAGAATTTTTCAGCGTTTGCTAGGATCTCTTTAATTGAAATTCATGAAGTCAGTGATTGTGTGACAGCTGGATAGACTTGAAAGACTTTTGGCTTCTGTAACGCTGGTTAACTAGTTATTTTAAGTCTTAGAATTTCAGTTGATCAAGATCTCTTGTTAGTGAATGACACTGAAAAAACTTAAAGCTCATTACTGATATTCTGTATGCGTTAGCAGTACATCTCTTACCTGTGGTTTACTGCAGCCCTCCTTCCGCCACCCTTTCAAATAAAGGAGGGAAGAAAATTCCAGAGTTAGAGTGAACGCTTCTTAGGTTTCCTTGTGCAATGAGAAACAATTGCAGTAAATGACTCCTCCTCCTCTGCATCCCATACCCATGTTTTTCCAGTTCTCCCACAGCAGATTTTTTCGTCATAATTGTTTTATGATAGAGCTAAAATAATTTTTTTTAAGTGCTAAGATAATTTTTTTAACTACCCAAGAAAAACTGTTTTCCTAATCATTTGCAGAACCTTAGAAAGAAAATTATTCAATAATTTTCTAAGCTGATGTTTGAAATGCATGATGAGTTTAGATTTTATGAAAATTTCTGGACTTTTGTTGCTGTGTATCCTCATGTTATAGGTAAATAACTTATACTGTTTGAAAAAAATTTCAGTTTCTTGGATGGATTTCTCACTTGTTCGTATGATATCTTTAGTCCAAATACTGCACATATATGTGGTATTTTTATTATTATTATTTATTAGTCATAATGTTGTGCTTTCTACATTTCAGGTTAGTTGTAGAGGAGGGAAAAAGCTTTATTCGTATTCATACAGAAACTATATTGGTCAGTTTACCCACTCCTGACTTTTCCATGCCGTATAATGTAATCTGCCTGGCATGTACTGTGGTGGCACTGGCGTTTGGACCCATTCATAATATTACTACTAAAAAGTAAGTAGTGCTACACGAATTACAAATGAGTTACCTCATTTAAGTAGTATTTTGTATGACAACATTTCACTTTAGATTAGTTTCAATTTTTCCAAGAACAAAAAAATATTGTTTTTCACTAGCCTACATTTTTTACACTCATATGAGACAGACTTTTCATAACATTGAACTCTTAGTGAAATTGTATAATTACTACAGTCTTCTTTTGCAAAATCCAGGAGACCAGACACAACAGATTAAAAAGTTTTGGATTTTGAAAGCTTATTAGTATGTCTTTATTTGTATGGTTCTTCAGCTGTTAGACATATGAAGAGTGAGAATCTAGACATACAGCCAATCCCCGCTATTCGTGATCTCACAATTTGTGAACTTGCCTATTCGCTTATTTCTCTATGGAACATATTTGCACATTATTCGTGGAAAATTCGCCTATTCAGTAGTATTTTCCTTTAAAGTTGAGAAAAATGCAGCCTAATGTCATTCAATTGATCATTATGCATGGAAAATGGCCACATTTGGCCAATTCATTGCAATTCTCTCCACATTGCGGGTGGTCAAAAATGTTGTGAACGGTTGGAATATAGCATTGCATGTTTTTTGTGTGTCAAACGGGCTGATCCTTAAAACTATGAAATGTGCAGCCTAATGGCATGCACTTGATAATTTTTGGATGAGGGCACCCATCAAGGAGCTTTCTTGATTTTCTTATGGCATGGAAGTTTGATGTTTAGTCTACAAGACCAGTTTTAATCTGGTTAGTTTGTTTATTTTCCTGTTTGTATTTTATTTCAGGTTGGTACTTAAGAAGATTGAAGGCAGTGAATCTCCTCTTGCCCGACTGATGAAAAAGTGAAAAACGTCTTCAGGAGAGGTAAAAAGGATGAAACTGAAGAACCAAAGAAAGAAGCCGTGGTTGTCCGAGAGAATCCACTGTACGAAGAAAGAGAAGAATTAGATATAGAGGAAGAAGGGAGTGAGGAAGATAAGTCGTGCTCTGAAGTCAAACAGTTGAAGAAGTGCTTAATTTGAGTTTATTACTTGTCAGCATCAAACAGGAAGAGATTGTATTTGATGAGAGTTGCTGTTGAATGTCACAGCTCAGGGAGGCGTCTTCATATGTTACTTAGTGGAGTGGCTTTTGCTGGGACCATTGTAGGAGTCTGGAAAGAACTGGAATGCATGTTGAGACCCTTGATGTTGTAATCTTTATTTCAAGCATTTGCAGTGCACTAACATGAAGGGTAGTATCTGTAAATATAACAATTATTGATAATTTTGTGAGTGCTTAGATGCCAGAGAGCCTTTGGTTGTTATTGAGATTTAATGCAGTTAATGGAAGTACTACATACCTGGATAACACAATATGTATACCATGAGTTACTGATATAGGCCCCCGGTGTTCTGTACAGTGCAATGATATGTCTTAGAAGTTATTTATTGTGCAAAAATAAGCTTTTGTGCTGGTTAGATTGTTGCAGTAATTGCTGTGTGTATTACTTTTAGTGGGCACTAAACCTTTTGGGTACAGGATTACAAATGATAAGTGAAATACTTTCATACACGTTGTGTATTTATTTTCTTTTGTACATTCCACTACACCATTGGCAATGTTTGAATGTCCCATTATTCTTGTTCAGAAAAACTTCAGTTGAACTGTGTTTCTTTTCTCCTGGCAGTGTAGAGTTGCTTATTGTTTATAGATACAGTACATATTCAAATGATTTTTTTATTGTATTTTTACAGCAAACAGTGATTGTGGGTACATGTAATGTGATGCATTTTGTAAATGCAGCTGTTATTGATTGTACTTATTTTTAAATACAATTTCTTTAAAAATGTGTAGTATGGTAGTTTTCAATAACCAGTTTGAAT
The DNA here is from genome assembly GCF_015104395.2 of Macrobrachium nipponense. Taxonomy (NCBI): domain Eukaryota; kingdom Metazoa; phylum Arthropoda; class Malacostraca; order Decapoda; family Palaemonidae; genus Macrobrachium; species Macrobrachium nipponense. Next base: position 10,004,194 of record NC_087212.1, read on the forward strand.
CTTTATAAAGTGTCATGCAATACAGTACCTTTGATTTTGAGGCATTTCATTCAAGTTGGAACAAAACTTTTTCATAAGTTTTTCGTGTGGTTCAGTTATAAGTACTATACTAGAAAAACTGTTAGATGATGGCTTGTCAAAAAGTAGTTTCACAGTGTATGCAGTATGTATGTAGTTATGTCGCTTTCTCCCATCTTGTGTAAATGAGATTTTTGTACATGAACTTCCTGCCAGATATATACTTAGCTATAGTCTCCGACGTTCCGACAGAATTTCAAATCTCGCGGCACACGGCCGACAGGTAGGTCAGGTGGTCTACCTTACCCGCCGCTGGGTGGCGGCGTATGAACCAATCTATCTCTCCAGCCAGATTTTTTTTCTGTCGCTGAAGCGATAACAACTGTTGTCGTTTCTTCCGATATATTCTTCATTTCTCGCTTGCCTGGAGATTGATTTGAACATTTTGGTGACGTATTCGCTCTATGTTTGGCTTGGCATACGCTGATTGTGGACCGTTATTGACTTTGCGCTGGATTTTCCTGTAGAATGTCTGATTTTGATTCTGTTTCCAAAACTCCGGTTTTGTTTAGAGTATGTGTGACCGATGGATGTAAGGTTGGAGGTTACCGAAAAAGCTCGGTGGACCCTCACACTTTCTGTGTTAAATGTAGGGGGAATGAATGTTCGTTTAGTAACCCGTGTCAAGAGTGTGAGGTTTTGAACGAAGATGAATATAAGGCTCTTTCTTCTTATATTAGGAAACTTGAAAGGGATAGGGTACGTAAAGCTTCTTCAAGGAGCTCGAGCAGGTCGAGAATGAGTGAGAATGAAACTAACATTAATGTAGTTTTAGAACCTTCCTCCCAGGTCTCAGCTCCTGCTCCCCGCACCGAAGCCGTAGATTCGTCTTCGGAGGCGGCGGCCTCAAAAGCTTCCTTGTGTTCTAAGGAAGACAAGAATCTTCGTACTGAGCAAGGTAAGAAAGTGTCAGTGATGATAAGTGCAGTGTACCCAGTGATGTGGAGGGTGCGTCTGACCGGCTCCTTAGTGCCTCCAGGCCTAGACCTCTTCCAGACTCCCAGTTCCAGTGGAGGAGGAAAGTCGAAAGCCGCAGGAGGGCTATGGAGAGCCCCCACCGGTCAGGCGTCCCCTCGGCAGATCCTAAGAAGTTCGCTCCCAGGCTGCCTTGGATCGTAAGAAGAAGAATATTCTTCGCCAGTTTGTTTTTCGTCATCCTCTTCTTCGCCGAAGCGTGGGTGGAGCTCTAAGGAGGCGTCACGCCCGTTGAAGAGGGCTGCGGAGGCTCCCCTTCAGTACGTTAGCGTCCAGCCAGAAGACTTTTCTGATGTAGCTTCCTTGCAAGCAAAGAAGCCTAGGAGATCCGGTGATCGCCCTCCTTCTCCCGCGCCTCGCGCTGAGCTTGCTTCGGAAGAAGATCCTGGGACTCTCCTTCTCGAGTACTAGCGGGCCTACAAGCTCAGATCACAGCCTTGGCGGACTCCTTGGCATCGAGATCGCGTAGAAGGAAGGATTTGTCTCTCCCGATCAAGAGATCGAGGCGCGTTTCGTCGGAAGAGCGCTCTCCTTGTAATCGGCGTTCTCCTTCTTTTGAGGATTCTTCTACTCATCGTAACATTTACGACCGAGGAACACCACTCCCGCTCGGAGGTGTCGAGACGCCATTCGACGGATAGGCGCTCCTTGGACTATGAAGATATTCCTCAAATCGGATTCCTGCCTCGGGTAGACGCTCAGTTACCCTTCTTTCTCCTTCTTCTAGAGTTTCGTGCAAGAAGAGAGGTCGCTCAGGTCATAGAAGACTTGGTTCGTCGTCGCCGTCTCTTCTTTCTTCTCCTCGTCTTCTCAGAGAACCTAGGGAATGCCCTTCTGAAAGTAGGCGCACTTCTCTTCCCGACTACTGTAGTCGGGCGTCGGATAACGTGACTGGTAGGCTCTCATCGCATGGAGTTCGCTCCTCCCCTGTAAGACATCAAGAGTCTAGTAGGAGCCCTGCTCCTGGTAAGCGTCATTCCTTTTTAGTAGCTGTTCTCCTGGAGAAAGACACCTTGATCCTCGTTTGCTTCGTTCTCCTAGTAGGCGCTCTTCGTTCTCGAGACTCCCATACTCCTCATCGGGTCTCCTCTGCTAGAAGTCAAGAACGCCTCAAGCGCCCTGCTTCTGTTAGGCGCTCGGAGCCTTACAGACGTTCTCCCCTCGGTAAGGACCAAGATCTCGCCGAACAACCGCCCTGTTCCGTTTTAAGCGCTCGGAGCGTAGCAGCAGCCGCTCTCCGCTTAAGTAGGCATCAAGAGCCTCTCGAGCGCCCTGCTCCTGAAAGGCGCCCTATTTTTAGCAACGTTTCGCCGCTTGGTAGGCGCCAGGATTGCCACTAAGCGGCCCTGTAACAAGATAGGCGCTCGGCGCCTAGTAGCCGCTCTCCTCACGATCGGCGCCAGGATCTTAGCAGGCGCTCCCTCTCGTAGTTTCCCTAGGGATAAGACGTGGTCTTTCTAGAGAAAGGAGTCCTTCCTCTTTTGATGTTAAGAGTTTGTCTGCACTTAGGAAGGAATGCGAGTTTTAGACAAGAATTTTCGGATAAAGCGTCCGTCTTTTTTACAACTCGTCGTTCTCCTGTTTACGCCTCTCTACTTTGGAATCTTCTCCTCATTCAAGACGTTTGTCTCCTTCATCGCACTGTACCCCAGCTAGGAAATCATCTAAGGATTCTCATAAGGATCCTCATCCTCGTTCTCCTCATCCTCGTTCTCCTCTTCAAGAAGACCAGGAAGCCTCTGAGGAAGAAACTAATACATCGGCAGCAGTTTCTTCGTACAAGAAGCTCACAGAGCTTCTCCTTCAGGAGTTCGGAGAGTCTTTGAGCCCTACTGCTCCTCCTTCTCCACACTCGTTGTTCTCCACAGCGAAAGCAACGAAAGGATCTTCGTGTGTGAGAATGACCGACGCTCTTTCTATGAAGAAAGCGCTCAAGAGTTCGGTTCATGGATGCGTACTAAAGAAGAAGCGGGGAAAAACTATGTTTTGCCTTCCCTCCGTCGAAGCTTCAGGACGGACAGGATTTTTGGTATGAGACAGGAGAACCCTTGGGACTGGGTCTTCCTTCTTCAGCTGACGCAGATTTTTCGGCACTAGTAGACGCCACTAGAAGATCAGCTTTGAATTCGGCCAAAACTACGTGGGCAATGAATGAAATAGATCACATTCTAAAAGGCATTTTTAGAGTCTTGGAATTTTTCAACTTTCTCGATTGGTCCCTCGGAGTCCTAGCCAAGAAAACTCAAGGACCGGACACGTTTTCTCCGGAGGATTTGAATTGTGTCTTATCCTGTATGGATAAATCGGTGAGGGATGGGGCCAGCAAAATAGCTTCACTGTTTGGAGCAGGGGTCTTGAAGAAAAGATCAGTATTTTGCTCATTTTTAACAAAGTCGGTCTCACATGCTCAGAGATCGTCTTTGCTTTTTGCCCCTCTCTCTACACAGCTGTTTCCTAAACACCTGGTTCAAGACATTTCGAAGGCTCTCTCTGCCAAAGCTACGCAGGACCTTCTAGCACAGTCTGCAAGGAAGCCGCGCCCTACCTTCCAGACTAAGACAAAGAAAGCTAAGCCGACCTCTCAGGAACCCTTTCGAGGGGCATCTACCTCTAGATCCTCTTCGTTCAGAGGTCGGAAACCAAACAGAAAGAGGGGGAGGACTTTTACGAAGTCAATCAAACCTCCCAAGTAAGACTCAAGTCCTTTCAGACAACTGTAGGCGCCAGGCTTTTACAGTTTGCAGAAGTATGGGGCCCAGAAAGACGCAGATGCCTGGACCCTGTCAATTTTGAGGAAGGGCTATCTAATCCCGTTCTCTTCGAGGCCTCCCCTTGACGAATACCCCAACGAGGGGGGGGGAGGTTGACGGCCAGATACAGGGACCCCATCATGAATCAAGCCCTCCGACTAGCGGTAGATCAGATGCTGGAAAAAGGAGGCTGATCGAAACTAGTGGCAGATCATCTTTCGGCAGGCTTTTACAACCGCCTGTTCCTAGTTCCGAAATCCTCAGGGGGATGGAGACCGGTGTTTGGATGTAAGCGCCCTGAACTTCTTCGTCGAAAAGAAGAAGTTCACGATGGAGACCACTGCCTCGGTGTTAGCAGCACTCCGTCCAGGGGACTGGATGGTGTCCTTGGACTTACAGGACGCTTACTTCCACGTACCAATCCATCCTTCCTCGAGGAAGTTTCTAAGATTCATGATGGGGGGAAGAATCTTCCAATTCAGGGCCCTGTGTTTTGGCCTCTCCACGGCCCCCCAAGTCTTTACGGCCATCATAGGAATGTGGGCAATGGCTTCACTGGAAGGGGTGAGATTTCGCTCTATCTCGACGATTGGCTTATAAGGGCCAATTCCAGAGATCGTTGTCTGAAGGACTTGAAGAAAACCCTGGATTTGACTTATTCCTTAGGACTTCTGGTCATCTGCAGAAGTCAAGTCTGATTCCCGCTCAAGAGTGCGTTTATCTGGTGGATCCGGATGAACTCTCTGAGTTTTGTTTTCGGGCTTTCCGTCACAGGAGAGGATAGCCCGGGGACTAGAGAGTAACAACCTTCTTAGGGAAAGAAGTTATGCACAGTGAGGGAGTGGATGAGTCTGCTAGGGACGCTCTCCTCACTGGAGCAATTTGTTTCCCTAGGAAGGTTGCACCTGAGACCGCTCCAATTCTTTCTTCATCGGAATTGGAGTCGTCCTTCTCAGGATTTGAAGTTCTCCCTGTCAATTACTCTTCAAATCAGGAAGGAGTTAGCATGGTGGGCGGATCCCGACAAGTTCTCGCAGGGACTGCCTCTTCAATCCCAGAAACCCAGCCTGGTGTTGTTCTCCGATGCGTCGGAAACAGGTTGGGGGGCGACTCTGGGAACCAAGGAGGTGTCAGGAACCTGGATGGGTGACCAGTCTTCCTGGCACATCAACAGGAAAGAACTAATAGCCGTGTGGCTTGCTCTGAAGGAGTTCGAGTCAGATGTGACAGGAGCAGTTGTGCAAATAAACTCGGACAACACCACGGCTCTGGCATACATCAGGAAACAGGGGGTGGGGGGGACGCATTCCTTCTCTCTGTACGAAACAGCAAGAGATCTTCTTCTGTGGACAGAAGAAAGGGGGATAAAACTTCTCACCAGATTCGTACAGGGAGAAAGGAATGTAAGGCAGATCTCCTCAGCAGGAAAGATCAGGTTCCCTTCCCACAGAGTGGACTCTGCACCAGATGTTTGCCAGAGCCTTTGAAGTTGTGGGGCAGGCCTCTCTTAGACCTGTTTGCAACTTCAAAGAACAAAAGACTGGATCTGTATTGCTCTCCCATCTCGGATCCAGGAGCAATAGGGATAGACGCTCTCCTACTCGATTGGAAAGGACTCGATGTATACGTTTCCCCCCTTCAAGATTCTGGGGTTGACTTTAAAAAAGTTCGCAGAGTCAGATTCCGCGAGGATGACTTTGATAGCTCCCTTTTGGCCAGCACAAGATTGGTTTCACAGAGGTGCTGGAATGGCTAGTGGATTTTTCCAAGATCGCTTCCTCTAAGGAGCGATCTACTCAGACAGCCCCACTTCGACAGGTACCACAAAAACCCCTCCCCGCTCTCAGTCATGGACTGGACTTCAGACTGTTCCAGAAACTGGTCAGAGCGAAAGGCTTTTCGTCAGCAGCTGCTAAGGCAATCGCTAGAGCGAGGAGGTCTTCCACATTACGAGTGTACCAATCGAAGTGGGATGTCTTCAGAAGATGGTGCAAGAGGAATAACGTTTCCTCTTCCAGTACCCTCTGTGAATCAAATTGCAGACTTCTTTTTATTCTTAAGACAAGAATGTTGGCTTAGTCGTTTCGACGATTAAATTGGCTATGTAGTATGTTGGCGAATGTCTTCAGGCACAGGGGCCTCAACTTATCGGTAAGATAAGGACCTACAGGACCTTATTAGGTCGTTTAAATACAACGAAAATGCAGTATCCTAAGACACCTAGCTGGAATTTGGATGTAGTCCTTCAATTCCTTGGGTCCTCTAGGTTTGAACCCCCTAATTCAGCCTCATTCAGAGACCTTACCAGAAGACTCTGTTTTTTGATGGCTCTAGCTTCCGCCAGAAGAGTGAGTGAGCTTCAGGCGATTGATGGTAATGTGGGTTTTAAGGAGGACTCTCTCATTTGCTCTTTCCTTCCTGGTTTTCTTGCAAAGAATGAGAACCCATCAAGTCCATGGCCCAAGAACTTCGAGATTCGTGGGTTATCTTCTTTGGTAGGAGAAGAACCCGAGAGAACTCTTTGCCCAGTGAGATGGTGAAATACTACCTTAGAAGAAAAGAGCACTGAAAGCCAACCGAGAGGTCCTGTGTGTTCAGTAAAGAGCCTACTCGTCCATTGTCGAAGAACGCATTGTCCTTCTTCTTGAGAGCCTCATCAAAGAAGCACACGGATCCTGCAGAGAAGAACATCTTAGGCTTCTTAAAGTGAAAGCACACGAAGTAAGAGCCATAGCAACTTCTCTTGCTTTCAACAAGAATATGTCCGTGCGAAATCTGATGGAGACAACATTCTGGAGATGTCATTCAGTGTTCGCGAACCACTACTTACGTGATGTGAGAATCACTTACGAAAAATGCTTCGCCTTGGGCCCGTACGTATCTGCGGATTCAGTGCTGGGGCAGGGAGCTGGAACTCATCCTGTTTAGTATATAAATTTTTCCCCCTTGTATTTTGTTGTTGTTGGTTGCCTTAAAGAGGATGCATGAAGGCATCTCTTTAGGTCGTAATACTAATCTTTAGTAGTTTGGTTAGGTGGTCTGATGAGTGTGGCTCCTTGCAGTAGTAGTGGTTGGACCTGTTAAGATAGGGACGAACTCCCTTTAAACAGGATCCGACTTGGATTCTACCACACAAAGGGATCACATATCCCAGTGTAGATCCGAGAGTCTTTCAGCATCAGGTCAGTCCTAGCTGTAGCTCTCCAGGCAACCGCAGACTCAGAGATAATATCAATGAAGTCTTTCTGCCTGAACAGTAAGAACCAAGGTTATTTATACCTACAACATCAGTTGTTTCTTATCTCTCCTTATTACTTTAGCTGTCTCTTACCCTCCACCAAGGGTGCCAATCAGCTAAGTATATCTGGCAGGGAAGTTCATGTACAAAAATGATATTGTTAAACTACAATAAAGTTTTGTACATACTTACCTGGCAGATATATACGTCTAATGGCCCACCCAGCCTCCCCTCAGGAGACAGGTGAAAGAGAAAAAAATCTGGCTGGAGAGATAGATTGGTTCATACGCCCGCCACCCAGCGGCGGGTAAGTAGACCACCTGACCTACCTGTCGCGTGTGCCGCGAGATTTGAAATTCTGTCGGAACGTCGGAGACTATAGCTAAGTATATATCTGCCAGGTAAGTATGTACAAAACTTTATTGTAGTTTAACAATATCATATTTACCAAACCCATTATTTTACTAACCATTAAGTGTTTTTTTTTTTTTGTTCTATACATTTCCACTCTTACATATTACCTGAAAAACACTAGGACTTCATAATAAAGTAATAGGACTTGTGAGTCTAAAAATGGATTGAGGAGTCCATGATATGATGTAGGTTAGCTTCCTGGTCTGCTTCAAAACTATTTTTTTTTTTTTTTTTCATTAACCATCCAATTTTTATTGATCTTTGTCTCATGACAAATATAAAGAAACAACTTGCATCAGTTTAGTAAGGATGAGCAAATTGATGCAAGTTGTTCCCAGACAGACAGGGACTTGGATTTCAGAGATTGTTTTTGAACTGTTAGTAGCTCAGCTGGAGAGGTGGGGTTTCATTGAAATACATTTGCTTTTGTATACTGATATTCTAAATTTGTTAAAGGTATCTAATTTTTTTTTTAAATGCATCTACTTACAGGGATAATAGTGTTCAGAATGCATAAGAATAATGCTAGCAATCCATCAAATAAGGTTATTTTAATCAACTTGATGCTAGCAAATTCAAGCCAAGAGCTTCTGTTCCATTCAGATCCGGCTAAATGCATCTGTAAATGAAAATTCTATACTGACTCAGAAGTTTCATGAATTGGCCCCTTCTAAAATTCCCCTTGTTTCATACCCAAAAGCTGAAATGGTTGCAAGAAAAATATAGTGAAAAAGAACACCCCCCCAAATGAAGAAATAAAGTTCCTGTTTTTTTTAGAAACCAAATGATGAAGTTTTCATAATAACGACTATAAAATTTATACAGATGGCTCAAAGTCAAGCGAGGGAGTAGGTTTTAGCTGTGTCCTGATAATTTTTGTAATGTTGCAAAGCTACTCCAGCTACTTCATTTATAAATACAGCTGAACTATCTGCTTTTATTGTAAAGCCCTAGTAATACATATCATTCAAATAAAGAAAAGTCTTGTGTCATATACTCAGACTAAAGTGCTCTGGAAAGCCTGAATAGTTATAATTCTTCCCATCCTTTAGTACAAAAGGCTCAGGCGTGGTTTGTTTCGCATTTGCGTGTAGGCGTAAAACAGTATGTTTTTGTTGGATTCCTGGTCATGTTGGGATCCCACGTAATGAAGAGGCAGACTGAGAAGCAAAGAGTGCCTGTTCCCAAGGAGAAATTGATACAAATAGAGTCCCCCATTTTGATATGAAAATCGTATTCGTAACTATATACTAAGAAAGTGCAGGAGCGATGGTCATCTCCCCTTCTTGCTAATAATAAGTTAAAAACAATTAGACCTCAAGTAGGAATTTGGCAATCATCCTATCAAAGCGACAGGAGGACATAAGTTATATTAACAAGGTTGAGGATTGGTCACTGCCGAATGACACAGTTTTCTTCTTGATGGTGGTAGTGCTCCAGTGTGTTTTCATTGTGATAGCCCTTTGACAGTTGAGCACATTCTGGTTCACTGCACCAGGTATGTAAAAGAGGCGGATGTACCATCTAGATGGTAAAACTATATCTGAAATTTTAGGAGACAACATCGATGTTGGCCCTGTTATGAGTTTTTTAAAGGCTTGTGGATTTTATAAGAATGTTCTAGTAATATTTTTATAGATTATAATTATTAAATTTTTTTATTTTTTATTTTTATCATAAATGGTCCTTTAACTTTTAATCCCATTAGAAATTTAATCTCGATTTTACCGTTTTAAACATTGATCATCAGAGTATATATTTTAATCTCATTATTTATATCATTCCCATTGAACTCATTATTTATATTTCCATTTCTATTCATTATCACTATAGCGCTGAATGACTCTATGGGTCCCAGTGCTTGGCATTATGCCAAAATCACATATTCCATTCCAGAATGCATAAGGACGCAAGGGGCCTGTTTGATGTAATATCTTTGTGCATTTCATGTTTTGATGAACAGTTTTGAAGCAGGAGTAAGTTCTTGTTGAGGAACTAATCACAGGTGAGTGTGCTGCATTGCATTAAGAGTAGAGTAGTACCTCGTATTTCGAACTTAATCCGTTCCAGAAGGCTGTTTGGAAGTACGATTTGTTCGAAATATGAGACAAATATCCCATAAGAAATAAAGGGAATGAGGATAATTCGTTCCAGCCAACCCAAAAGTCCCCCTTTTCAACAGTGTAAAGTAATGAAACAGTACGTTATATGAAGTAAAATTTCCTAAATTTTATTTTTTCTGTGTACGATTCACGAACCGTTTGGTAAAAATTGCGCCGGCCGGCTGGGGGATGGAGGGAGGAGAGACGGGAACCCTCTTGAGCAAACAGAATTGATTGCACTATGCAAAGGTTGATGACAAAATACATTTTATTCACATTAGGTACAAAGATAATTAAAGGAATCGATAGTGTGTGTGTCCTATTGTGTCAGAGAGAGAAAGAGAGTAATTAGCGTGTTTACACTTGGTTCTTAAGTGCATGAAATAGATTAATTATGCCACAATACATCAACTTACTGTTGGCAAACGGCAGACTTTTAAAACAAACATGAGGATTTTACAAACAAATAAGTAATAAGTCAAGAATGCAAGAAAAGGAAAGAGAAATAAAATAACTTTTCACAAGGAAGCCGTTTAAAACAAACAATCGAAGGCATGCAGAAGCTGAAAGCGGCGCCAGTTTGTTTAATTACAGAGCTGAGTTACTTTTACAGTAGTAAAAATATCATAAAAAGCAATTATCACTAGATTTGGTAGTTTTACCGAAACAAACTAAAAGTGATTTGGGCAGATCGAGTGTAAGTGAAAGAAACGGGGAATAATCATCTCAGATCAGCTAATAAGTCAATGGTAAGCAGAGCCGCTCTCTCTCTCTCTCTCTCTCTCTCTCTCTCTCTCAGCGCACCGAACACTGACTCGAGCAAGCGTTTCTTTTTTTATCGTTTTACATTTGTTTTCATGTTTTATCATCGTTAAATTTAATGTCAAATAACATTTTTTATGTTAATTGGTACTGCTTTTACGTACATATTATAGTAAAGATTTTACTGTCTCCTCTATCTCCTCAACAATACCACGACGCACGATAACTTAAAATCTTTCATTCATTACTCCTAAAAAAAATATAAACGCTACCTCCCTCTACATCAAGTTACCTGTGTATCACCGCAATGACGAATGATTTTGTTAATCATTTGTGCAAAGTTTTACTGTGAAAAGCTTTGTTCTTTCATCTACTACTATTTTGTTAATATTGTTCAACTCTAAGGTCCAAACAGTATAGAAGGTCTTGTCAGCGCTGACCCAAAAACTTCTGCCAGGTCGAGAGCGTGACGTCAACTCAACCTCGCCTTACGCAACCACGAGGAAGGTCCTTTATTAATCCAATGGACAACAGCAAACATTATACGTGTTTGTGGATGCTCTACATCTAGTTAAGCTTTAGACATAATTCTCTTGACCATGGATTCATATTGCCGGATGGTACTACAGTTGCCTCGAAGTGTTCCTTTACCCCGCCCTCTTCTGTTGCATGATAATGGTTTGGTAACACAGCAATGAATCCTGTTTGTCTTGTAACGACGGATGTGAATGGTCGAGCTATTAGATGTCAATGTTCATATTTTCTAATCACTACTGTAGACAATATGTTAATGATATACGAATAATAGTTCACATTACCAATGAACTGAGTCGATGTTGAAGAAATAGAAAAATAGTATAGTAACAGAGCAATAAAAATAGCAATGGTAAAAATCATTTTCAATCTTTATTAACCAAAACGTCAATCTTTGTTCCATTCAGGTGTGGCTGTGCTGGCGCTTGCTGGGATCCTACTTTTGTTCATGGTAGATCATTATTAGGTGTAAATTTCAGAACGTTATTTGAATATAAATACACTTTGGATTTACACAATCCATCTATTTATAAAGTAATGAAATTATAAACCGCAAATACCAAGACCTATAAATATAATTTCATAAAGGCAATTATGATAGCCAATGACAGGTTACGATATGGAAGGCTTTGGGGGAATATTATAGACCACCAGATGTATAAAGGAACTAATGTATCCAGTGCGTTGTCACTCATACTTGTTTTTATTCGAGCCACATCTCACCAGAGTAGCCTAGATGGAAATTTCTCTGGAGTCATCCGAGTAACAACACACTTTAACCACCCTGATGGTCCTTATATACGAACCCAAGAGTGGATAAAAAGGAATAGTATGCAGTCGATAGGAGTTTTCATTCAGCCTTTCGTCTCGTGGGATTCGTGACTGGATTTCTTGAAGCTTCAGTCTCGAATTTGTCGAATATTTATGATCCCGTGGATTTGTCAGTTCAATGAATTCAAGATATACTTAGCTAATTTTGCGTCCTTGTCCATTAGTTTTATTTTTATTTTTATTAAAATTTTAATTGAAACTGAATTTGATTATTAGTTTTTGTTTGTGAAAATGAGCACCAAACTAATCTTGAAGGGAACACATAGTTCATTTGGCTACATCCACTATAATTGTTATTCCTTCTTTTTCATGTTTAACAAGCATTGTCCCTGATTCCAGTAATTACAACTTTGTATTATCCTGACCCTTCCCTGAATAAAGCATCAGTGTCGATTTTTGCTTTCCTTATCGTTAGGATCAAATTAAATGAGAGTCCGTTTAACAAACGGCTCCCCAACCCCCCACTACTGATTCTCCAGCTACCACCTAACCCCCCCCCCCCAACCACCCCGTCCCTTACCTATCCTCCAGTCCCACACTCCCTCCATCCTCCAGGTAGCCCTGCAACCTCCCAGGTCACTTCCTCACGAGATGTGGTGTGGAAATCAGTAATCCTAAAATTTCAACGGTCATATCACCATTCTTTCCCCTCTTTTACAAAGCTCTGGAACTGCAGTCTAATAAGTTCTGTTTGCCTTTGATTAGAGGTCAACCCTTGATATTCTAATATCTTGTTTTCTTGTTGTTCTTGATTTTATTGGGATGGGGGTTTTGGTTTGGTCATAGCACCTAACTCATTCATTCATCCTCATGATTAGAAAGCACCAGTACTTTAAGGACTAACGACTTAGGAACTACAGAATTTAGTGTTTTGCCCTTGACGTGGTAGCCAAAAGGCTTCAACAAATGATTAACCTGCTATTTAATTTTCTGAGTAAATTAATTTGGCTGGCATTTCACCAAGCTTAATTTTCCTTCGAAGCAATGAAAATCGTTTACAACCTATTATATATGTTTATAAGGTGCAGATAAAGATTTCTGACAGTTCAGGATATAATTAAGCGATGAAATTGTTTTTGAAAGTAAAGCAACAGGATGCACAAACTTCTTGTTCCTTCTTTTGGTGCTTTTCCTGTCAATCGTGAACATCTTAAGTAGGTCAATGCCAACCAAACCTACATATGAGAAGTGAAAGACGTTTTACATACACACACTGCACTGAAAGTAGTGTAGAGACCACGAGGCTGGCTTGTTCTGACCTTAGCCTAGGCCTATGTCACATCGGAATACCATGACTGAAACTGACAGTCTTTGTCTTCAGCCCTCGAAAATTTAGGCCGAGGCCATAATTTATATAATGTATGTCATTGGTTTCGATACTAAAATGCCAGATTCTTCTGACCTTGGCTTAGGCCTACATCTTGAGCAAGACATTCATTGAATGACTCATTAACTTAGTTCTATGTCCTTGATGATTTAATCTGAAGCCACAATATATTTGATGTGTTTCAAGAGAGACTAAACACTGTTATGCATTGAAGTCTCCAGGTATATAGATAACTACTTACTGAAGAGCAAGCAGCATTGAAGTCTCTAGAAATATGGACAACTACGTAACCCTTATGAGACTTGTAAATATATCAACATGCAGCTAATCAAGCTGGGTAAACTTTGAGGTGGGCCAGACGAAACAGTGCATCAATGGAAACAGGAAGATATGCAGGAATATGGATAACTACTTACTAGGAGGTAGCATTCAAGTCTCCATGAATATAAATAACTACTTACTGGAGTGCAGCATTGAAGTCTCCATGAATATAGATAACTACTTACTTGAGGCAGCAATGAAGTCTACATGAATATAGAGAACTACTCACTGGAGAGAAGCATTGAAGTCTCCAGGAATATGGATTAAACTGCTTTACTGGAGGGAAGGATTGAAGTTTCCATGAATATGGATAACTACTTACTGGAGAGCAGCATTGAAGTCTCCATGAATGTAGATAGCTACTTACAGGAGAGAAGCATTGAAGTCTCCAAAAATATGGATAACTACTTACTGGAGAGAAGCATTGAAGTCTCCCAAGGATATGGATAACTATTTACCGGAGGCAGCATTGTAGTCTCCAGGAACACATAACTACTTACTGGAGGCAGCATCGAAGTATCCAAGGATATAGATAACTACTTACTGGAGGCAGCATTGAAGTGTCCAGGAACACAGATAACTACTTACTGGAGACAGCATTGCATTCTCCAGGAATATGGATAACTACTTACTGGAGGCAGCATTGAAGTCCCCAGAGATGTAGATAACTACTTACTGGAGGAAGCATTGGAGTCTCCAGGAATATGGATAACTACTTACTGGAGGCAGCATTGATATCTCCAGGAATATAGATAACTACTTACTGGAGGCAGCATTGGAGTCCCCAGAGATGTAGATAACTACTTACTGGAGGCAGCGTTGGAGTCTACACGGATGTAGAGAGCTACTTACTGGAGAGAAGCATTGAAGTCTCTAGGAATATGGATAACTACTTACTGGAGGCAGCATTGAAGTCTCCAGGAACATAGATAACTACTTACTGGAGACAGCATTGAATTCTCCAGGAACACAGACAACTACTTACTGGAGGCAACATTGAAGTCTCCAGGATTATGGATAACTACTTACTGGAGGCAGCATTAAAGTCTCCAGGACACAGATAACTACTTACTGGATGTGGCATTGGAGTCTCCAGGACACAGGTAACTACTTCGTGGAGTCAGCATCGGAGTCTCCAGGAATATGGATAACTACTTCTGGAGGCAGCATTAAAGTCTCCAGGAATATGGATAACTACCTACTGGAGGCAGCATTAAAGTCTCCAGGAATATGGATAACTACTTCTGGAGGCAGCATTAAAGTCTCCAGGAATATGGATAACTACTTCTGGAGGCAACATTAAAGTCTCCAGGAATATTGATAACTACTCCTGGAGCAGCATTAAAGTCTCCAGAATATGGATAACTACTCCTGGAGGCAGCATTAAAGTCTCAAGGAATATGGATAACTATTACTGGAGGCAACAAGTATCTCAGGAATATGGATAAACTACTTACTGGAGACAGCATTGGAGTCTCCAGGTCAACAGATAACTACTTAGTGGAGGCAGCATTGAAGTCTCCAGGGATGTAGATAACTACTTACTGGAGGCCGCATTGGAATCTCCAGGTCACAGATAACTACTTAGTGGAGGCAGCATTGAAGTCTCCAGGGATGTAGATAACTACTTACTGGAGGCCGCATTGAATTCTCCAGGGATGTAGATAACTACTTACTGGAGGCAGCATTGAAGTCTCCAGGGATGTAGATAACTACTTACCAGAGGCAGCATTGAAGTCTCCAGGGATATAGATAACTACTTACCAGAGGCAGCATTGAAGTCTCCAGGGATGATAACTACTTACCAGAGGCAGGCATGGAGTCTCCAGGATTGGTAGATAACTACTTACAGAGGTATCCATTAGGGAGCTCAGGTCACAGTTAAACTAACTTAGTTGGAAGGCGCAGCATTAGAGTTCACCAGGGAGTAGATAACAAGGTTACTATTGAGGCAGCATTGAGTCTCCCAGGTCAGATAACTACTTAGTTGGAGGCAGCGTTAGATTCACCAGGGATGTAGATAACAATTTACTAGAGGCAGCATTGGAGTCTCCAGGTCACAGATAACTACTTAGTGGAGGCAGCATTGGAGTCTCCAGGGATGTAGATAACTACTTACCAGAGGCAGCATTGGAGTCTCCAGGGATGTAGATAACTACTTAGTGGAGGTATCATTGGAGTCTCCAGGGATGTAGATAATTACTTACTAGAGGCAGCATTGGAGTCTCCAGGGATGTAGATAACTACTTACCAGAGGCAGCATTGGAGTCTCCAGGGATGTAGATAACTACTTAGTGGAGGTAGCATTGGAGTCTCCAGGGATGTAGATAACTACTTACTAGAGGCAGCATTGGAGTCTCCAGGGATGTAGATAACTACTTAGTGGAGGTAGCATTGGAGTCTCCAGGGATGTAGATAACACTTTTGTGGAGGCAGCTTTGAAGTCTCCAGGTCACAGATAACTACTTAGTGGAGGCAGCATTGGAGTCTCCAGGGATGTAGATAACTATTTACTAGAGGCAGCATTGAATTCTCCAGGTCACAGATAACTATTTACTAGAGGCAGCATTGAATTCTCCAGGTCACAGATAACTACTTACTGGAGGCAGCATTGAATTCTCCAGGTCACAGATAACTACTTAGTGGAGGCAGCATTGAAGTCTCCATGTCACAGATAACTACTTACTGGAGGCAACATTGAATTCTCCAGGTCACTGATAACTACTTAGTGGAGAAAGCATTGAAGTCTCCATGGATATAGAAAACTACTTACTGGATACAGCATTGGAGTCTCCAGGTCACAGATAACTACTTACTAGAGGCAGCATTGAAGTCTCCAGGGATGTAGATAACTACTTAGTGGAGGCAGCATTGGAATCTCCAGGTCACAGATAACTACTTACTAGAGGCAGCATTGAAGTCTCCAGGGATGTAGATAACTACTTAGTGGAGGCAGCATTGGATTCTCCAGGAATATGGATAACTACTTAGTGGAGGCAGCATTAGAGTCTCCAAGGATATAGAAAACTACTTACTGAAGGCAGCATTAGAGTTTCGAGGGATATAGATAACTACTTACTGGATGCAGCATTGGAGTCCCCAGGTCCAGGCAGATAATTATTTACTGGAGAGGCAGCATTGGAGTCTCCAGGTCACAGATAACTACTTAGTGGAGGCAGCATTGGAGTCTCCAGGTCACAGATAACTACTTAGTGGAGGCAGCATTGAAGTCTCCAGGTCACTGATAACTACTTACTGGAGGCAGCATTGGAGTCTCCAGGTCACTGATAACTACTTACTGGAGGCAGCATTGAAGTCTCCAGGTAACGATAACTACTTAGTGGAGGCAGCATTGAAGTCTCCAGTCACTGAACTACTACTTACTGGAGGCAGCATTGAAGTCTCCAGGGATGTAGATAACTACTTACTGGAGGCAGCATTGGAGTTTCCTGTTGGAGACTCCAATGCTGCCTCCAGTAAGTAGTTATCTACATTTGTGTAGACTTCAATTTTTCTCTCTAGTAAGGTGTTATCCATATTCCTTAAGTGTGGGCCACAATTAAGGCCTGAAAGTTCTTAAGTTTTAGTAAAATACTGTATTAATACTCATAAGAAACAACAATTTATACTCTGTAATCTTGTGGGTTTCTTTTTTCAATGTAAGGAATTTTACGAGAATGGAAATTTGGACCCCCCCACCAAAAAAAAGGGACATATAGCTTCAATCAATCTGTATTTCTTGAGTCCTATAACAAAGGCTAATACGAAATTATGGTTGTGAAAAACACTGAAAATGACAATTGTGTATTACTACTTAGTTTTTAGATAGGTGCTATAAATTCATTTATGAAACCACCTGGTTTTAATAAGGAAAGCTCACAATTATATAATTACAAAAAGCTTGGGTGTTTTACTTTTTAGCAATGATTATGACTAAGGACCAGCTCAAGTGAGGGAAGAAATTTAGTCATTTAAGTTAAATGTAAAGAAATAAAATCAAAACCTGACGAATACTGAAAGCAAAAGCAATTCAATCCAGCTCTTATTTCTATGTATCTACCCATTTAAGGTGCATCTGGTTGCAAGGTCAAATTGCTAATTGTATACATATAAAATATTCAGTATTAAAAGTAAAATGCCCTTACAAAGCACTTGATTACATTACACAGGTTAATTCCATTGTAATTCCATTGTCAAGTGGTCTTTAACAACCGATGAATTCTCGAACTACCACCATAGTTGTCATGAACTCATATGAACTGCAAATGATCATCGTGGAGTTTACTTTCATAAAAATGAAAATACAATTGATGATTTCTTCTTGATGTTTTTTGTTAGGTCACATGTGGAGGGAAATTTTAAATATTGAACGAGATATTTGAAACAATTAGTTTGACTCCAATAACCCTTTTTCACACCCTCACTAATATCGCTGTGTCGCCGTCCACGAAGACACAGCAATATTGGCGAGGGTGTGAAATTGACACTAAATAATGATCTACCATGAACAAAAGTAGGATCCCAGCAAATGCCTGCAGCAGCCACACCTGAATGGAACAAAGGTTGACGATTATGGTTAGTAAGCACTGAATATGATTTTCACCATTGCTATTTTATTATTCTGTTATACGATTTTTCTATATATTTTAACAACTTAATTCACTGGTAATGTAAACTATATTCTTATATCATTAATATCATTAACACATTGTCTACAGTAGTGATT